>NC_061510.1:43503538-43524361 GCF_022539505.1 Lolium rigidum | reverse complement strand
CCCATATTCATTCATACCACTTGTATTTCACTATCTCTTCGCCGAACTAATGCACCTATTAGGTGTGTTGGGGACACAAGAGACTTCTTGCTTTGTGGTTGCGGGGTTGCATGAGAGGGATATCTTTGACCTCTTCCTCCACGAGTTCGATAAACCTTGGGTAATCCACTTAAGGGAAACTTGCTGCTGTTCTACAAACCTCTGCTCTTGGAGGCCCAACACTGTCTACAAGAATAGAAGCACCCGTAGACATCACAGCCCTGCTAGTGTATCTCCAGAAGTTGCAGAAGTTGTTCGGAAATTCTCCGAATCTGTGGTGAAGTCCGGTTTCTTGTCAAGGTTTGCCGCCAACCAGTCAAGCTCAGCAGGACATGGTTCACGGAAAAGGAAGCATATGAGCGAAGGAACATCATCATCTGGTGCTACTAGAGATAACCGTGTTGGTATGTTCACTCCACCGCGTTTTGATCTTGGGTTCAGCTCACCAGACACTATAGTTAGTGATTCTCAAAAAGAAGAGTTCTCATCGCAAGAATATGCAGTTCCTAAGTTCATAGCACCTATTGCTCCATTAGATTGGGCAGGTCCATCAGGTATTTCTTCTTTCTCTCCATTTCTTTTTATCACATGTATTTTTGCACTGTTTGTTTTTTGCATCTCAGCATAGTTTTTGTGCTACTGTCAGTGTCTTTTTTACATGCCCCATGATAATAGTGTACACATGAGATTAAACATGTATATGCACATAATTAATAATACCCTTTTTTCATAATGTATATGCAGCTAGCAGGGATGATTTTGAAGAGTTTCAATTTTCAGAAGAAGTTCAAGCAGTTATCGCAGGAGATGCTGTTCAACTGAGCGAGAAAGGTATGGCAGAACTTGCAAGATTTGAGGAATTGTCAAAGGCGTTCATTGCGAGGCAAAAAGCATTGCAAATTGCTTTAGCACCTTCAGTGTCATTAGGGGCTTCTAATCTGCATAGTGTCACTCCAAAGGTTCATCCATGCAAAGTTAGGGTGAAGAAGTCATCACACTTTATGCAGTCACCATTTGACAGTTCAATAAAAGTTAGTCCTGAGCAGGAAGAAATTTACCAGAAGCTCATGCTCAATAACAAGCATCAGAGGCCAGTGAAATCACAGATTAGGACGTAAGCATTTTTTTATGTTATCTTTTTCCAATATAGTGTGTTCTCATTTTCTACCTATATGTATATCCATGCCTACAAACCAAAATGCAGCACATTTTGGATACTAACTTAAGTTATTTTTTTATTTTTCCTCATAAACATCAGGTACCAAATCATCAAGTACCACAAATGATCTAGCTAATTCAGTTCATGGAAGAGGTGAACTGTCGCACCACTGTATGGAAGTTGGCATTGAGTATCTTCGGCGCACCAACACTTCGGTCAGAAAGATGATTGTTCCGTACCAAGTATCTGTTTACTTGCTCAATGGGGAGTTCCAGAAGAAAGCACTTGTTTCCATGTTCAAGAGGACTGAGAATTATTCTCTTAGTGTGATGAAGCAAGTGAGTTTGTGTTTTTTTGTATTTACATGTCTACTATCTTTTTTAGCTAGGGGGTGGCTAATCCACTTTTTTTTGTGTGTTTCTTTTTTTATGCAGATCTCATTCCCTGTTTTGGAAGAGGTTCAAAAGGCAAATAAAGAAGGGAATCACTGGTACTGTTTGTCTATGAACTTTCAAGCTGAAAGTTTTGAATTACTCGATTCCATGCGTTCTCAAGGGGACGAGTCGCTTGTTAGTCATGCAACTCGTCTTATCAATAATATCAAGGCTTTATGGGAGATACACTACAACACATCAAAGGTTCAGATCAAGGAATGGGAACTGAAGATCATAGATGTGTCAATACAGGCAAATATGTATGTCATTTTTTCTATTACATTTTCTTTATTTTTTCAGGACTCCCTCATTGTGTGTTTTTTCTTTTTGCGCATTGCTTATTTAATAATCTAGTTTTCCCCCTTTTTTTCATGTGAAAGTTTTGATTGTGGATTCCACACTATCTATAATATCGACAAGTGGGATGGGCAGAAGGTCCCTGCACTTGCAAAAGATGATGTGCTGAAGTTAAGGAGGATTTATCCATATAGATGGTTAACTGCAGATTTCAATGAAGAGAAAGATAGGTGGAGGTACAACCTATTCAACAATGTAATCAGGTAGGATATCTTCTTTTTCTACTTATGTTAAATGCATTCTATAGGGGCATGAAGGTTCAGAAAATCAGGTAGGTGCATCAAATCTATCTGGTAGTTTTCTACAAAAAACCTGGCAGGTGTGTTAAAATAATCTGATAGCTATGTCAGAGAAACATGGTAGCTACTATCAAAAATGGTCTGTTAAGTAATCTGATAGCTATATGTGTTGATCCTGGTAACTAGTCATAATTAATCTGGTAGGTATATCCGATCTTTTTTTATCCTGGTAACTAGCTCTAATTAAAGACACACAGGAGGACTATCTGTGCGGTGCCACCGAGTAGTTTTTTAGCACGGTAGTTTTGTTTGCATTCGGCTGGCTGACCATCCTTCGGCATGCTCTTGCTTTGCATGTAGCTTTTTAAATATAGGATTGCGGGGTTAGCTACTGCTGCATGCAAACTCGCATAACCACAGTTTGAAGCAACTGCATAACCACAGTAGCTCGTGTGCGGCGCTGCTAGGTACAATCTGGTAGCCAAGCCTAATTAAATTGGACATTCATGACTTCCAAAGTAGGATGCATAACCACGAGTTTGAAGCAAGCTGGAATTTTCAAAGTCCATGAACACGGCCATCGCCTAACACTACCATTTTGGTACCAGCAGATATCTTATGTAATAAATAGACATAAATAGATATTAGTTCTCATTATTTTCCTAAAACAACTTGATAGGAATGGAGTCAAGTAACATTGGAATATGTCCCATAATTGAAGATCATTTTACATTCAAGAACAAATCATCAGTACTTCTTATTTCTCATCTGCGAGCTCTCCTCTCTGTGTACATGTCCTGAAATCATGTTGTGTGGAACCACACTGGTTGCAAACACGTATTTCTTTTCTCCCTATATCTAGTGGTTTTTGGAAAGCTTTCTTGCGTTTCCTACCCTTAGTGTTTGACACACGAGGATCTCGTATGTTGTTTGCTTGTGATGTTTCTGAAGGTTCTGCATCTGTGAATCCCCCATTGGGAGCTGTGGCAGTTGTGTTATTCGCCGCAGATGTTGAGGAACCTGTTGATTTTCTTTTCTGGCATGGGGGCTTGCGTGCTCGGGGTCCAGTGCTTGGTACCTGTGGAGGGACTTGTTGTGTAGGACAATTTGCCTGGGCTGTTTGGGTAGATGGATTTTCTCGAGGATCCGTAGCACTTGATGTAGCTACTTTTTTAGCTCTCTTTTCTGTTTCTCTTTTAGTGCTTGCCAAGTCTTTTTCATAGCTTTCATGTGCATGCGAACTATCTTCCGGCCATCTTCTGTTTCATTCCCACACATTGCAAGACCTTTGAACTCGTTGCAATTTACCGAAAGCCACATTTTCTTCCTTGATTCTTCTGGCATAACAGCTGGTTGTCCAGGAAGCTCTTCAACTAGATTTTCTTCTGCACTCCATGTCCATCTGTTGAGGACATATTTCAGTGGGAACTCACAGACTCCTAGCTGCACCATTGCCTGCAATTTTATGTCAAATTAGACATTTTTTCATCT
Source organism: Lolium rigidum (assembly GCF_022539505.1). Lineage (NCBI taxonomy): Eukaryota > Viridiplantae > Streptophyta > Magnoliopsida > Poales > Poaceae > Lolium > Lolium rigidum. The sequence goes on along the minus strand of NC_061510.1, from coordinate 43,520,642 downwards.
TTTTTTCACCATTGAATTGAACACAAAGTATATCATGTTAAATGTTATCAAAGTACAGACTAAATGTATCAACGATTATGTTTTTTACCTTGAGAATGTGACAACAGACTATGCCATCCCTTTCAAACTTGCAGCATGTGCATCTGTAATTCTCATTGGGAGGATCAGCATAGACTTCATAGGCTCTGTTGTGGTACTATGGAACAAACTTTGTTATGCAGTAAACCTCATATCTGTTTTCACCTATCGGTTTTATGTTATACGACATGCTGGACTGTATTTCAAACTGAAATCTATGATAGATGTTTTTGGTGTACAGTTTTTCCACCTGCTGCTCTATTGGGTGCCAACACCACTTTTTAGCCGTTAGGAGGGATGAATCTGATTCTTCCTTGTTCTCTACTTTCATAATTTTTGCTTGGATATCTTCGTACTGGTGAACGAACTCAATCACCGAGTTTGCGGAAGTTATGTACTTTTTCAGAACTGCATTGAAGATTTCACTACGCTGAGTTGTCTGTAGGAAAGGATAGAACTTGTGCATAAAGTATGCAGGGACCCAGTTGCTTCTTTTTTATACGAGCTGCAATTTTCTCATGCCCTTGGATATTAAATTTGTTTATCATTAAGGTCCATCTTGTCTCAAACTCTTCCGGTGTTAAGCTACAGTTGATGCAATCATTCATCTCTTCCCGGAGCCCTGGTATCTTTGCAACAAACGGGCCAACCTCTTCTGTTGCTTTGTCTACAATATGCCATCTGCAGTTTCGATGCGTTGTGTTTGGGAAGACCTTTTCCATTGCAGCACGCATAGAACCATTCCGCTCTGTTATCATGTTTGTTGGGGCAACTCCATCCATTGCAATCAGGAACGACTCGAAAAGCCATATGTAGCTCTCGCTAAGCTCATTCTTTAGGAAACCGCAACCTAGTTGAATTGACTGGCCATGATTGTTTATTCCAATGAATGGTGCGAAAGGCATTTTGTATTTGTTTGTCATGTATGTTGCGTCGAAAGATATACAGTCATTGAAGGACTTGTATGCTTTTCTTGCAGCACTATCTACCCAAAACAAGTATTGGACACGGTCCTCATCATCCAGTTTGTATCGGTAGTAGAAATCCTTGTCTCGCAACTTCGTGGCCTCAAAGTATGCCATGGTATCCTGCATATCAGTGTACTTGTTTTCTGCTCGTAGTGTTGATCTGAAATTTGCCAATTCTTTCGGGGTATATGGCACACCTTCAACTGACTCGTACATCGTAGCCATCACTTGCATCATTCTGCTTGTTTCCATGTTAACCGAGTGTAGGATTCTAATGAAGTCTTGGTCTTCTTGTGGTATATCCTTGTGTGAGCGTAAGAAACCAGTCAAGGACCACTTCAACAGAAGGGGGTGACTGTGTTCATCACAGAATTCTGTCACTAACCAGCTTCCATTCATGACCTTTAAAGCCATTCTAGCTAGACAGTCAGTCCTAACGTTGATGTTCTTCATTCTTTCCGGCACAACTGGTTTAGGTTTTTGGGTATCTTCTTTTGTTTTTGCTTGGTGACCAGATTTGTGACAAACCATAGCTGCTCTTATTAGCTCACCAGTAACCTCGCATTTTTTTCCGTAATTGTACCTTATTCCAAAACCCCTCCCGCGTGCAAATGCCAAGTAGTGCCGGCTGGGCATCTTCAAGTGTATCGAATCTCATGCTTGCAGTTGGCGCATGCGGGGTCGACACTACTTCTGGATTTGCTTCATTGCCAATGTTCTGTCCACGTGGAGGAGTGTGCGACCACTTGGATTCCGGAAGTGTAATCTCGGTGTATGCTTGCCTCAGATGATAGAGCTATGGAGCTGGCCCCTTCATTGTGTGTTCCTGCAGAAAACAAATGCATTTTTTTAGTAATGAGTTACTACCAGTATGTGGATGTAGATAAAACAAGTGATTAGGCTAGGGAGCAATAATGTGGTAGTTCTTATCTTTTTTTTGCAATTATAGGTGGAAGTTGTTTCTGTGGAAATCTATATGGTTGTTTTTCCTTTTTTGTCTACCAAATTATGGTGGAATCAAGGAGTCTGGTATTTGCTCATAATTAACATGGATACTGTTTGGTAGTTTATCTGGCAACTAACCTGGTAGTTTATTTGGCAACTAACCTGGTAGTTTATCTGGCAACTAACCTGTTTTTGTAAGTAATTTTTGGTAGTTGCTTTGCCAATTTATATATCTTTTCTGCCATGTTTTTTCAATGTAGAGCAATGCATATGTGTGGTTTTGCTCTATTCATACTGACCTGTCTTACTAGATCCTATTCATACTGACCTGTCTTACTAGATCCTGCATGATCTGATAAAGTAGTTGATGGCACTTCCATTTGTATATTTATGTTCATCTCCTTTTCTGCAACCTGCATCAAAGTTTGTTCAAAGTAGTCAGTTTTCTAATTCTTCCATGTTTACCTTGTCATGGTAATGCAGGAAGAAGATCTGATCCTTTTTCCAATGTTGATCAAAGTAAGGTGCGAGAAGAAGATCTGATCCCTTTTTCAAAGTTGATCAAAAGTAAGGTCCAGAAAAGCATGCAAGATTAATGTGGAGAACCAATATCTTGGCTTGTCAAGTTTCATTTTAGATTTTTATGTGATGAGCCCTTATGTTGGTTCTACCAGATTACTTTTTTGTTGGGATTTGCTACGTTTTCCCATCTATTTTGCTTGTTCATAGATACAGAATCCCAGAATTATCTATGAAGGTGATGATATTTCTTCAGTAACAAGTTATTTTTTATGGATCAACCTACTGTGTTCTTCTCTACAAGATGAGTTTTTCTAGCCGATTTTTGAGGTGTGAGACAAGGGAGGTGAAACATGACTACTTTTCCCTGTGAAAGGTGCTCATACCTGTATTGAATCTTCGAATTTTATTGCTTGTAGACGTAGGAGGTCTTCAGTTTGTCTGCCATGGTTTTCCCCTTCTTCAGATCCCTGTTCGTCCTTCTCTCCTCTAAGATCTAGTTCTGGTTTCACGACAGGCTAGTTTGTCTTGAGGAAGAAGAAGATCGGCGACCACCTGGCTTGTTTTTTTAGTAATTAAAGGGTGGGGCTGGTAGGAGAGCTGTCGGGAGGGAGAAGCATTTTCCCGCTTGCTACGCGCGCGCTCGAACCGTCACGTGGGTGGGCCCAGCAATCCACGTACAAATCCGCGTGGGCTCGATTTATCTTGAGGAAAAAGAAAACAGCCGAACGTGGGTGGGCCCGGAATCCGTCGCACGGGCAGGGGAGATGTGCGGCGCCAGCCGAACGTGGGATGTCCGGAATCCGTCGCACGGGCAGGGGAGATGTGCGGGCCGCCGCGTAGTCAAGTCCTTCTTTGTAACCTATAATACAAATAGTTGCGTATTGAAAATTTGCATGCCACCCCTCCCTGTAGGTACAGGCAACCACATCACCATCGATCGTCCCCTTTTCCAATTCGCCGGCCGGTGCACGATGCCGCAGCTCAGCTGCATCCGGAACGGGTTGCCGTCTCCTTTCGCAAGGGACCGCCTAGCTAGCCGGTGGCTGAAAGCCAGGATAGATTGGTATATTGGGTAGGAACAGTGCTCCTACGACGTCGGACCACCTCACCCTGTAATCATCCTCCATGCATTCCGTACGTGAGTGTATACGGACCTGTCAATAGCTCCCAGTTGGATCGATAGACGGATGTGCTGCGTGACAAGTGTCCGACCCGATCGGCCGTCTGATCGACCTGAACCTGATTCTGGTCGCTCTTCTGGCTTTTTTCTCCGACGAATGCTGCCCATCTCGATCTACTGATCACAGGGGCTGGAGTCTGGACGGGAAAGATCGAGTTTGGTCGCGTCGTTGACAGGTAGATCGTATTTATGGCCCCGTGCGACGGTGCGAGACAGCGGTCAGTTTCGGCGGGTAGATGACGATGTGTTGTTCCATCCTACAGGCGTGTGTGTCGGTTGCTTCCATGTCTTTCCCTCTCACCACTTGACGAGCATCCTAGCCCGTACTGCCATGATAAACTCCTTAACTGCAGGATCTTGGTCTCCAGTGTTATCCATTTAAGACCATACAGTGTTGCGAGCAATTAGGAAATCTCCAACGGATCCATCTATTTTGGACATATATTGTGCTCTTTGGGTTAGGGAATCGGCCTGACGCAAAAGAGACGTCCAAATTGACCGTCCTTGTTTGTTTGCTTCGGTTGAAATGATCGAATTCGACCGTGCGTATGTCTGCGCCGGGTGCCCCAGCGTCACGACGCAAAAAAAAAGGATTTTGCATTCATTCAACATAAATATAATTTACAATTGGAGATAGGGCTCTACACTCTTTTTCGGGCGTTGTACCCTCTTGGCATGCTCATGGTCGCCCTACCATTCTAGCACGGCTTGTACCCGCATTCCCTCTAGAATGCCGGAACCGCTGTAGTCCGCTTCTTTTTCTTCTAATGCAATGACACTCAAAGCTTTTGCGTGTTCGCAAAAAAAATTTACATAGTGAACAAAGGGAAAAAACTAAAACTAAAAGGCGCATGCTGCTACCCTAACCTACTACTCCTCCTCGTCGTCGAGCATGACGGAATCTGGTATTGCCCACGGCTAGTTGGTAGACAGCGGAACGTACGCCGGTGCTGCTGGTGGTGGAGGTGGAGGTGGAGCAGCCCACGAGTTAAAAGGCGGCATGATGTCGGTGGCGCACCGGGGCAGCGGACGCACCGGTCGGTCCACCTTCGACATGAGGATGCCGAGCCTCGCAATCTCGTCATCAGTCATGGTATCCGACATCTGGAACTCCCGGCTCTCCACCGTGGCCGTCTGCCAGGCGAGGAGGACGCAGTCGATGAAGTCGTTTGTGTCGTCCTTGGCCTCCTCGTTATAGTAGGCCAGTGTGTCGTCGTCCTAGGGAGGCGCAGGAGGAGCCGCCTGCCGTGTTCGACAAGGAGGCGCATGAGGGTGTGCAAGCGCCGGAGGTTCATCAAATGGGTAGTCCCGGTCGCCGAGGAACCCCGCCTTCCTCCTTGGATCCTTCTCGGTGTCGCGCCATGTGTGCCATAGATTGGAGTCCACGAAGAAGGAAGGATCAACGTGGAGGTCCGCCGGCTGCCGCCTTCGCAAGATCTCAGTGGTCCTCTCCGGCTCGCGATGAGGCACGGGCGGGACCGGCACCCGGAGGTAGCCGATCTGCCAACCGCCACCAAGCAGGTGCACATCGCCCCAGCGGTGGCACGACATCCAATTTCGGTACATCAACCGCGACATGTCGACAAGGAGCGGCACCATGTTCGGCTGATCCTCCTTCTTCACGCCGCTGTCAAACGCCTCAGAGTCGTGCTTCTTCTTCCTGATGGTGATGCAGCGGCGTACAGTGGTGAGGGTGGGAGCGGAGGTGTGAGTGGTGTCGGCGCTGGCAGGGACGATGCCAGTTGTCTATCAAAGGGCAGGTGCGCGCGGGACACAATGTCATTAATGGCGGCCCAGAAGTCCAACTGCCGCCCGCCAGGCCGCGGCGCAGAAGACGAGGCGACGCCATTGATGACGAACGCTGCGGCGCAGATGCGAAAGTGAAGACTGCCGAAGCGATGGCTACTGAGCGATGCGCTTGAAACAAGCTTCGCGCCCACTGCCAGGCGGGCTCATGGGAGAAGCGAGCGGTCCCGCGGCACGACCGCGCAGCGTCCATCAAGACCCACCCGAGGCGTAAACTTGGGCTGCGGTTGCGTCTCGGTGAACAACTCGGTTACTATGCGTCGGGCTGCTAGGCTAGGGTGCATACGCATTTTTTGACCTCGCGGTCCAGACGGTCGCTCCACGTTCGTTTATGTCAGCCTGTTGGAGATTCCCTAAGCCCACAGACTGAAATCAGACTGTGTCATCCCTTTCTCCGTTTAGGTTGGGTAGCGGCCAAACCCTATTTTTGATAATATTTGATCTAAAATTATTTTACATAGGACAAAGAAAATAATAAGGGCACTACAAATAAATAGATAGGACCCTACCTAGGGTTTGCAGTCAGGTTGACGTACTCCAGCACGGACAACGGATGCGTCTACGAGACCATCGGTGGCACCGAAGTTGCTAGTGCGGGCCACGGCTCGATCCATGGCAATGTCGGTTCTAGCGGGCGTTGTGGAGTCCACAGTAAGGCACCCCTGCGCGAGAGCAAACTCCCGCAGCTTCACGGTGATGCCCCGCTAGCTCGCCAGGTCATCGAGCGCCGAGGCGGCGATGGACAGTTGAAGAGCCTAGTCATCATCCAGCTCGGGTTGCCAATTGGGGAGTTTGTCCTCCTTCACGATTGACAACTGCTCGGCTCCCAATGGAGGATGCCAAGGTAGCCCACAGTGTCGTCCCTCGTTACCTCGTCCAGGATGTTGTCGCCTCCCACGATTGGCTCCTCCTTTCCTTCTTCCATCTTCATGTCTGCGGCTGAGGCCTCGCCGTAGTCCCACTCGTCGTCGTTTTAATTCCAAATTTGGACACATAATGGTCGATACAGATTTGGACACATAATGATCGATATGTGTGCGTTTGTTTGTTTGCGTTGGGTCGCTGGGTTGCGTTTTTTCCCGACTATATGTACGGACCAAAACGGACCTGCGGTTTGGGCCCCACAACCGGCGATGATGCCCTTAGAGCAATTCCAATAGTATAGCCAACTGTTGGCTATAACAAGATGCCATGTCATTTGTAGTCACCATATAGCTAACATGTATAATAGTTGGCTATAAGAATGGACTACTTTACTAACACATGGCCCACCTTTCATTCTCACAAAGTGCCTAGGAGCACGTGCAAGAGCTGGCTATTGCATAGTAGCCCACCTCTCTTCTCTCTCCCCTTCTCTCTCCTCCAACTCATCTAAGATATATTATTTAATGTATTATAGCCAGCTGACTGGACTCTATTGTACTTGCTCTTACAACACCATGATGCCGTCATGCGTCGCAGCTGAAAATACACCTAGACTTGCTATACTAGTAGCATACACGCGGTATGAAAGTTCCAACTATCGGAATCTATAAGTTTCCGAAATATAAATTCATAAGCGTGTGAAAAGAAAAAGGTTTAGTGATTTGCAACAATGCCCTTTTCAGGGGACATTGATCTGCCTTGTTTTGTTCCAAGGCTTGGACTTTAGAGACGACGGATTGACTAGGGCCAGAGAGCACTGAAGACCAAATATGTCACTTGTGCTGTTGCGCGGTCGTGTTCGCTGTTGATCATATGGACCTTGTTCCCACTGACTCCAACGCCGAAGAAAAAGTAATATATATTCCCGTCGTACTTTGTACGCTACCGATCAATACGATTCTATCATCTACCGGTCCAAAATCATCATGACGTATGCGCGCGCTCATGGCATGCATGTTCTTCGTCTGTGTATGCACTACTGCGTCTATGGCAGCATAGGTCGGTCTACGGTACGTGTCGCGAGTATCCGCCTAAGGGCATCTCCAGCGGTGCGACGCATTTCGGACGTCGAAACGGACGCGTCGTGTCCGTTTGTGTCGGCCTAAATGGTCGAAATCGTTCGGGCGTCCGTTTGCGTCGGGGTGGCTCCAGCAGCACGACGTGTAAAAAAAATTTCCATTCATGCAGCCATAATTTACATTAATAAAAAAAACATAAAAAAGCCATAAAGGCGTGCTAAAAGTAGGCGCTGCCTACTGGTCGTCGTCGCTGACGAGGTCAATGAACTCCGGCGTCGGTCATTGAAGCTCGTACGCCGGCGGTGGAGGAGGTTCCGCCGCATGGGCAGGAGGCTGTGGCCAGAGATCCCACACCGGAGCAGCAGGCGGAGCGCGGTCGTTGGAACGCGTCGGCGTGGTCGGAGGAGTCGCCGGCCTCCTATGCGCGAGCGCGAGCGCTGACTCGCGGAGCTGGATTGCGAGCCCCTCCCACAAAGCGAGCCCGTTGAGCTCGTCCTGCGCGCTGTTGGCCAGTGCCATGGCAATGGCCTCCTCGTCGGAAAGGTCCGGCGGCTGGGTCTCCGGATCCCCCGCCGGCCCGCCGTCGTCGTGGTCGTGGTCGACCATGTGGACGTCCTCGTCCGCGTCCTCGTCGTCGTCCGTGTCCTCCTGGTCGTTCTCTTCTTCTTCTGCGGCGATCTCTCGGTCAAAGAAGTCCACGTCGCCGAGGTAGCCAACGCGGCGGCGCGCGTCGAACTCCCACGTCCCGAATGAAATCCAGTTGTAGGAGTTCAGCGCGTACGCCTGATCCTCCCGCAGATCCGGCGGCAAGATCGCTCGGCGGCGGCGCTCCTCGTCCAGCCGCTCTCATCCCTCGCGCGACACGGGAGGGGGGGGGCACGCGAGTTCAGGTACCATCCCCCTCCCGGCAAGTTCGCGTCCGGCCATGGCACCGGCCGGTTTTCCTCCCATAGCTGCCGCGCGAGGTCAACGTGGACGTACCGGCCGACCCGTGCCTTCTTGCCGGAACGCGAGCCGCTAGCCTCCTGGTCGTTCTTCGTCTTGCAGAACGGCCAGCATTTCTTTCCCATGGCGTCGGTGGGGTGGATACTATGGGATTTGGAAATGGTTTGGTTGGGGAAATGGCCGCCGGCAGCGTCCCTTTAAGAGGCTCCGACGCCATCTCGCCTTCAATGGCCTGCCAGTGCAACGTCTACTAGCTGCGCATGCTCGCGGAGCCGAGGCACGCCATTAACGCGGCCCTGCAAAGGCTGCAGCGCGCCGCCCGGAAGTAATGCCGCGGAAGACGAAGCAGTTGTGCTGCTGCCAGGCGGGCCCGTGCGAGGACCGAGCGGACACTTTGCGCGGCCGCGCAGACGTAAACCTGGCGCATATTTGGGCCAGGTTTGCGTCTCCGCGGATGGCCCGGTCACTTTGCGTCGCGCCGGTGGAGGTGGTGCAAGACGCATTTTTGGTCACGGCGGACACAAACGGTCGCTCAGCGTCCGTTTGCGTCGCGCCGCTGGAGATGCCCTAAGAGCATGTCCAACGTGGACGATCAACGACCCTTTGCGTTCACGCAGGCGCCTCTGCACTCTGTTCCAGCAGGACGACGCATAGTGATTGGAGTGCCCGTGGAGACGTAAATCCGACCTAAATATGCGGTCCATTTGCGTCTCTGCGAACGCTGCGCGGTTGCGCCGCGTGACAACGTTGGTTGCATCCAGGCCCGCAAGCAGTGACAAAGGTAAGAAAAACAATTACTCGTTACTATTGATTGGCCAAAAAAACTATCTTTACACAGATGGTTAGTCGAGTTAACCTAAAACTACAACGGCCGTACCTACTCGCCATCGCGCGGCCTACTACGGCCGGGGTTACTCACAGTCGCGCAACCTACTACTGGCCGCCTCAGAGGCTGGAGCCGTCGTCGGAGCGCGTCTGCCTGGCGCCCTCCTTGCATCGCGCACGCTGTTGATCTCACTCCTCGTCCAGCCGCCTGCGGCGTTTGAGGGGCTTGGCCAGAGAGGAGACCTAGTGGACTCTCATCACCGCCGCCTCCTCCACCGCCATGTCGGCGTGGTAGCGGGCCGTGTCCCTAGCCGCCACCGCCACCGCCACCGCTTTGTCCCTGCCGGCGATGGCGTCCTCTAGCTCGCAGTTCTCCCGGTCGACCCACACGTGCTCCGGTCCCCACCGAGCGACCAAATCCAGTTCGGAGCACAGGTACGCCCGACTCACAGCGAGCACATGGCTACGAGCTTCCGCCTCCGCTGTGTAATATCCCGGAACATAAGATCAACGAAGGGTATAATTAGAAATGGGATGTGCATTTCATCGCAAAACGGGGGAAATGTTCGCGCTTTATTGAATAAAACCTAAGAGGGATCGAGGTTTCTCTCTCTTTGCTATTAGGGTTAGAGCAAAGGGGAGTGTTATGAATTTCGACATGACCTCTTTTGAAACTTAGAGTCTTGGGGAGAATATTTGATTTGCATCTCATATTGAATTCAAAACAAAAGAAGTGATAATTAAACAACACACAAATGAATTATTGAATTCATAACACCTCACACTTGTACAAAATATTCAAAAGTATATCAAATTTATACAAATAATTCATAAGTGAATATAAAATAATTACAAAAGCTCATAAAACAAAACTTGAGCTTTATTGATCATGCACACAAAGTTACATTGTAATTACAATATGCATTATACAGGAATGAATGAATAATAAAATTATAGAAAATAAATATTACATCAATTGAATTTATCGTAAACTAAAATCTTGATCATTTCCCCATCTTGTCAATCTCCATAGCTTGATTAATCTTGGAAACCTATAGAACATAAGTAAATAGAAGAATCTGTCCAGTACCCAAGTGTCATTGATACTTGGCAGTAAAAAGAAATAAAAATAGAGGTGATAAGCCTTGGCAAGGCAGGGATCAAGTCCCAACCAAAGACAAGGGGGAACACATCAGCAGTTCACCATCATGAGCAAAGGGAGGAGCTCGGGACAACACAACACACACACACACACATGAGCTGTCGACCAAGGAGCCCAGCATATGGTGCTATAAATAGCACATTACTTAGAGATAGGGATGGATCATCAGTTCATCAAGGAAGAACAACAAGAACAGCTATAGAACCACCAGTAAAGTGTTTACATACATTTATCCAGATAAGCCAAGCACCAAAACCCAACCAACCATCCATAGATCATGATGACCTAAGGCATAGATCAAGCAGAAGCTAGGAGGTGAAGGGATTGACCAAATCAACCAGCCAGAAGCACTGCTTCAACACAAAATATCTTTCTAGGAGCTGGAGCAAGGTATACGTCCAACCTGGATGGATCTCATGATCCAATCCATCATAAGCATGCCCAAATACACTTGGTGTGGAGCAGATACTCCACTGGGTATATCATCAATTGGTATTCACCAAGTGATGCTAGGCAAAAGAGGCCAGACCAAGAACTAGAAGAACCAGTTACTAAATATGCATGTTTATATCTGGTACTAAGCCATCCAAGTCACTAGAACCCTAGAACAGTAGCCAACTAACTAACCTAGCACCAACTGGTGTGTTAAACCATCAGATTAACCCATTTTTTCATCAAAATCAACCACCATCTAGATGATTCCCATCTGTGGATTTTATTTATCTTTTCATAAAATTTCCCAAATAGCCAAAAAGGATGCAACCAAATGCAGTAGCAAGCTACTAAGGTCACAAACCAGCCTAACAAGCAAACCAAGCCACACAGGCTAGTTGTCTTCATCACCACACAGGTTCAGACAAGAATATTTATTCCAACTCATGCCGGAATCATTTAAGCAACAGCTCATACAGTTGAATCATAACCAACACATGGTTCATCCAAGAATAACTGACAGAAAGCAATACATGGCAACAGCATGACATGCACAGAAGGATTACTGAAGCATATCTGGCTACCAAACTAATTAACCAAGCATTACTGCAACCATAAGTAACTCAATCATCCATTAAGCATGCACAGAAGCCACTGGTAGAGCACCAGTAGCATCACAAGCTATTTAGAGGGACAGTTAATCACTAATAAGCATCACAGGCTAACCATTTGGCAACCAGCAATAGCTGGAGTGCTTAGCCAATGGCTAGAGCATCAGCCAAGCAACACAGAGAGCATAGCCACTTGTATCCATTGGTCCAATGGATCATTGGATCATGTGCAAGACACAGGAGCACCTCACAAGCATCACAAGTGCCAGGACATTAACCAATACTGACAGTAAGCACCACCAACAATACAATGGCATGGCAGAAAGCCTAGACAAGCAAGAATAGGGTTCCAGTAAGCCTAGGAAGCACATCAAGCATCACATAGCATAGCAATAGTAAAGGGAGCAGAGCAGCAATGGCCATGCATAGCACAACAACAACATAAAATTTGGCCAGTAACCAGTAAGGGTTTGGTTGGCTAGAGCACACAAGGAAGAAGAAGAGGATGCAATGGCATCAACAGCAAGATCCTGTATGATCTTTGGATCATCGGGAAGCTTGGGAAGAACAAGGAGAAGAGCATAGGAGAGCAGCAGAGCATGGAGGCGCACATGCAAGGAGATGAGAGGAAGAAGGACCTGGAGGTCGTACCCGCGCCTGGAAGCAAAGGCTACGGCATGGCGAGGCAGTGCTCGCGCGGCCATAGCAGCTGCAAGTCCAGGGTGGACACCGGTGTTACACCGACGAACTCCACGGACAGCACCACACCTAGGGACGACGGCACATGCGATGCCATGGCATCACCCGCGCCAGGACAGTCCCACGAGCACGCGAGAGGTGACAGCGGCGACCACAGCCCGCCGGAGGCAGCCAATCGCCGGGGGCGATTTGTCTCCAGATCTGGCGTGGTGGCGATCTGGATGAGGAGGAAGGAATCGACGAAACCACGCGAACAGATCGATAGATCGTCGCGTGGCGAGTTGAACGCTGCCGATGGCGTGGCCGGGGACAGCCGGATCATGGCGGCGACGGTGGGGGAGATGCCATCGCCACAGAATCGCCACGGGTTAGGGTTAGGGTTAGGGTTACGAGAGAGAGAGAGAGAGAGAGAGAGAGAGAGAGAGGAGCGAGTGGGGTGGGCCGACTCGGTCGGATCCCACCGAATCAGTTTGGTTCGGCCTAGGTGGGCTAACCAAGTGGGCTGCTGTAGTGGGCTGGCCAAATGGGCCATGGGTATTTTAGTCATTTCACAATTTAAATAACCCTGGAATTTTGAAAAATTCAAAACAAATTATAAATACCTCCAAAAATTCAAGAAAAATATGAATAATTCATAGAAAATATTCCTTAACCAAAATAAAATAAGTTATGACATAAACAATGATAATTCAAATTTAAGAATTTTGGATATGAATTTTAAATAGAAAATTCAAATTTGTAATTTTCCTTGGATATATAAAATCAAGGAAAATTATAAATAACTTAATATTTTCAAAACTCAATATTTCCCAAAAAGAGAAATATTCTATTATTCTAGACCTTTTCAATTAAGGTTGATATTTTCCAAAGGAAAATTCTATTAAATCTTTAAAAAATTCTTTTATAAGAAAATAAAATAAAAGGATTATAAATTACTGCAAAAGGCATAAATATTCCAATTAAACCTAAATCATCCAAATTTTATAAGTACTTCGGGGAAAGGGATTTAACATAAAATAATACACCCATTCATGAATTATTTGGATTTTATAACATTGTCCTTACCGGACAATGATGCTTCTTTACAGAACCCGAGGTCCAGGTTCCATCCAAACAATCAACTGCATTATCTCGCAGTCACTAGGCAAGTTCACTCTTGCTCATGTCATCTTGATTACTTTCTATCAATTTACTAGCAAAGCTATATACTTACCATTCCTGCATTGAAAATAAAATGTTACTTTTTCAACTACGAATATGACTATGTGGTTGGCAATGGAACCATGGTATGTGTTGATGGTGGAGGTTCCATTGCGAGGGTTCTACTCATCTAGAACTAATCACTAATGTCGTCTAGTGATTCTAGCGCCGTACATTTCGCGTTAACCATGAGATCTATAATGGCTGTGGGGAAGTCAGCTATATCTTTTCCCTCCCGCATATCAACGGACTAGTGATAAGGGTTGCCTCTATCAGCCTATCCATTGGTTAAGGTGAGGACAGTGGTCCGGAACAGTCTACCAATTGATATAGGAGAGGGCAGGCTTATTGAAGGTCTATGATGGATTGTAAGGGTTGTCTGGGTTAGTCTATCTTTAGTGTATAGGATCACTAGTAGGAAAACCATTATAGGTAGAAAAGACATTTGTGGCGCACCTAAAAAATATGCTCCACAAAAAATATTTTTGTGGCGCACCAAAAATATGTGCCACAGAAATTTGTAATTTCTGTGGCGCATGTAGGGCTGGTGCGCCACAGAATGTCGACTTTCTTTGGCGCATGTGGACGGATACGCCATAGAATTTCCATAGGGTCCACGCGGGGTCCAGCATTGCACATGGGCGAAGGGAATTCTGTGGCGCATCTTCCACATGCGCCACAGTAAGTCAAAATTCTGTGGCGCATGGTGGCATATGCGCCACAGAAGTTCATATTTCTGTGGAGCACCAAAAATATGCGCCACAAAATTCTGAAGGATTTTTTCTCCCCATGCAACTCCACCCCCCCTTCCCCCGTGGATCGTCTTTTTAGCACTGTAAAATATGAAAGAAATAGATAGAAATTTCAAAAAATAAAATCCTTCGAGATTCCCATATAATATGTCATCTAGCACCACTAAAAAATAACAAACATGAATTTCAACTTTTTTTTGCAAAATTGCGTGGGAAAATCATCAAACTGGTTTTCTGGTCGCATAAGAACTCGAAAAAAACGCACAATATATCAAAATGTTCCCACGAAAATTCTACATTTGAATTCACCGGGGCTTGCCCAGTTGGACAATTTTTAGAATCGCCAAATTTGAAAAGAGTAAAAAGTTACGGCCAGTTAAACATTTTTTACTGCAAAATACAAAAAAAAGAAGAAAAAAAATCTGTGGCGCACCATGTGTCCATGCGCCACAGAAGTTTTGGCCGAAATTTTGAAATTCGGAGGCGTCAATCTCCTCCTCCACCACCACTTCTCCTCTCACTTCTCCATCTCCTCACTTCTCCTCCTCCACCACCACCACCTCCTCCCTTCTCCACCACCATCACCACCACCTCCTCCTCCATTCTTCTCCGGCGACCACCACCATCTTCTCCTCCTCCGGCGACCACCACCACCTCCTTCGGCGACCTTCGGCAACCACCACCAACACCACCACCACCTCCGGCAACCACCACCACCACCACCAGCAGCCACCACCACCACCTGCGGCCACCACCACCACCACCTCCGGCCACCACCACCACCCCACCACCACCACCACCTCCTCCTCCTCCTCCACCACCACCACCACCTCATCCACCACCATCACCACCACCACCACCACCACCTCCTCCTCCTCCACCCACCCTACCCCACTCACCTTCCGGCGAGATTCCAAAAAAACCGGTGAAATTCCGGCGGCCCCAGATCTAGATCTAGATCTGGCCGCCACTTTTTTTTTAAATTAAAAAAAAATTTATGTGGCTCATATTGGCATGGTGCGCCACAGAAGTTTTCAAGACAATTCTGTGGCGCATATTGACCTAGTGCGCCACAGAAGTTTCAAAATTTCTGTGGCGCATGTATATGTGCGCCACAGAATTCAAATACTAGTTGCATAGTAACTGTGGCGACCTGGATATGCGCCACAGAATTCAATTTTGGTGCGCCACAGATAGCCTATTTTCCACTAGTCTACCAATTGATATAGGAGAGGGCAGACTTATTGAAGGTCTATGATGGATTGTAAGGGTTGTCTGGGTTAGTCTATCTATAGTGTATAGGATAGGGCATAAGAATTGTTCGGAACAGTCTACCTTAATGGTATATGTGAGAACAAATGCCTGGATCAGTCTACCTATAGATAAAGGACAGGACGGACTTACAAAAGGGTGGGTCTGCGGGGTCGCGGAGAAGGCAGTTATTTGTTTGGTTCTTATGTCGGGCCTCACACCAAGGAAGTGTGGACGGGAAAATTCGCCCGGTTGGTAACAAGGATAATTTCTTGTATGGGAAAAGTAACGCACCTCTACAGAGTGTATAAAGTTGTGGCTTGTCACTCCCAGTTCCATGGACTTATAAGTTTCCATTTTATTTCGCACCGCTAGGCATCCATAGACAAAACAACATGACATCAACTGAATATAAGTGCAATGTCGAAAGTGTTCCCCATGAAAGCATGGTTCTACTAACTCCCAACTTGCAATTTGCAAACATATAAACTTCATAAGTTAGGCACAATGATCAAATTTATTAATACAATAAAGTAAATGTGCCGTCAAGTTCGTGAGAGCTTTACTGACTAATTTTATCATGCCAAAATTTAATTTGGAAGATAAATAAAAACATGATAAATTACTTGGAATAGAAATAATGTTACTAGGTAGATATGGTGGACACAATTGGTAAACTTTGTTTCATGGTGGTTGGATGCACGAGTGGAGTTCATACTCAGCACATGCAAATGCTAGGAAAAGACTGGGAGCGACCAACTAAGAGAGCAGTAATGGCTATAATAATGCATAGCGACAAAACATTATCAATCAAAGCATAAAGTGACATTACAAGTCAAAAACTAAATGATCATAGAGTCTTTAGTTGACTGGTTATAGTCATAACATGGTGTAAGCATGCGCCAAGTCAACCCAATAAAGCATCAAAGGAGAATACCACAATGTTATGCTTTTATGATAGAAAAAACACATGATTCTTTTAGTGACACATTATGCACACTCCCATCCATTTGAGACAAGTCATGCTAAAACAATAAATACTAATCATATGACAAGAATAACATCCAACATGACATGCCAAAGTCTATGCCACAGTCTAGACATGCTTTCTTTTGCATCACTATAGTCATGAAATATTTTACTTGTATCCAACACCAATCAACTTATTTCAAATAACTCTCATAGATGAAATACATTATGGACCAGATATAAAATCATACATAAATAGTGAATACTAATGAGCTCTAAGCAAAATTCAAGTGAAAGAACAAGAGCTAAACGCAGTATCAGAAAACTAGAACACTCGCATAACAATAACAGCGAATACTAGAGCGTTCTATGCAATAAAAACGGAGCGGGTCTTTCTCCAAAACAAATGTGCTAGGATCCAACATATGCTACAACAAACAAAACAAAACAAAATAAAAACGCTTCAAGAACAACACATAGCGTATGAAGCAATAAAAATATAGCGCATAGAGAGATGAACTGTTGCTTTGTTGATGAAGAGGGAATGCCTTGGGCATCCCCAAGCTTTGACGCTTGTACCTCTTGAATATTCCTTGTGGTGCAGGGTCATCCCAAGCTTGAGCTTTTGTCTATTCTTCATCTCATCACATCATTCTTCTTTCCCTACACTTGAAAACTTCCTTCATACAAAACTTCACACAATTCTTCATTAGCAGCATTAGTACAATCAAAATAAACAAATCCACTTGTGTTCAGTACTAACATATATCAAGCATCTATTAAGCCATTAGATACTGTAGCAACCTTTCAAAAAGC
>NC_061510.1:43438916-43503438 GCF_022539505.1 Lolium rigidum | reverse complement strand
GACTACAAGTCTTCGAATAAGACCCGATTCCAAAACCTTCCATGTAGTAGGGAAACCTACCCAAGGTGGGACTCCCACCAAAGTGGGATTCCCACCTTTCCATGAAGGGGGGTGGCCGGCCCCTTTGGTGGAGTCCACCTTGGACTCCCCTCTAGGGTTGGCCGGCCATGGGAGGTGGAGTCCCTCCGGGACTCCTCCTTCCTTAGTGATTTCTTCCGGACTTTTCTAGAACCTTCTAGAACCTTCCATAAATGCACCGGATCATTTTCAAACATATAAAATGACTTCCTATATATGAATCTTATTCTCCGGACCATTCCGGAACTCCTCGTGATGTCCGGGATCTCATCCGAGACTTCGAACAAAACTTCGAACTCCATTCCATATTCAAGTTCTACTATTACAACATCAAACCTTAAGTGTGTCACCCTACGGTTCGCGAACTATGTAGACATGGTTGAGAACTCTCTCCGACCAATAACCAATAGCGGGATCTGGAGATCCATAATGGCTCCCACATATTCAACGATGACTTAGTGATCGAATGAACCATTCACATACGATACCAATTCCCTTTGTCACGCGATATTTTACTTGTCCGAGGTTTGATCATCGGTATCACTCTATACCTTGTTCAACCTCGTCTCCTAACAAGTACTCTTTACTCGTACCGTGGTATGTGGTCTCTTATGAACTTATTCATATGCTTGCAAGACATTAGACGACATTCCACCGAGAGGGCCCGTGAGTATATCTATCCGTCATCGGGATGAACAAATCTCACCGTTGATCCATATGCCTCAACTCATACTTTCCGGATACTTAATCCCACCTTTATAACCACTCATTTACGCAGGTTGCGTTTGATGTAATCAAAGTACCTTTCCAGTATAAGTGATTTACATGATCTCATGGTCATAAGGACTAGGTAACTATGTATCGAAAGCATATAGCAAATAACTTAATGACGTGATCTAATGCTATGCTTAATTGGGTGTGTCCATTACATCATTCATATAATGATATAACCTTGTTATTAATAACATCCAATGTTCATGATTATGAAACTAATCATCTATTAATCAACAAGCTAGTTAAGAGGCTTACTAGGGACTCTTTGTTGTTTACATAACACACATGTATCAATGTTTCGGTTAATACAATTATAGCATGGTATATAAACATTATCATAAACACAAAGATATATAATAACCATTTATTATTGCCTCTTGGGCATATCTCCAACACCGTCGCCTACCTCGCGACGGAAGTTATTGGAGCGCAGCGATGGTGCAGTTCCCGCAGAGGCGCAGCGAAGCGTCTCGTCACGCCTAGCTCTGCGTGCTGGCGTTAATGAGCGCCACCGCTCCCCCGCCTCCCTCCGGCCTATATAAAGGGCCCCTCTCATCGTCCCTCTCACACACAAACCCTAGCGCCTCTCTCCCCAACCCTAGCCGCCACCATCTCAACAAGAGTCGACGCCATGGCTGGGAGAGGCGGAGGCTGAGCTCGCGGTCATGGTCGTTGTCGTGGCCGCGGCAGAGCTGCACGCTTGCCGTCGCCTGCCACCCCGTCGTCTTCATCGTCGGAGATGGACGTGGAGGGGCCCGTGTTGTTCGAGTTCGTCCTCGTCCTCAAGGGCGACCCACGCGGCATCCAGAGGCTGCCGGACTCCTTTGCCGACTACGTCGTCGGCGACGACCGCCCGGGCACGATGCATCTGTAGGAGGATTCGTGCGGCTACTACCGGTGGATCGTCGACGTGATCTACGACGCGCGCGACAAGATGTACCTCCACATCAGCTGGGAGAAGTTCGCGCACCACCACAGCCTCGAAGCCTGCTTCGTCCTCCTGTTCTCCTACTTTGGCGACAGGGACATGAGCGTCAAGCTCTTCAACGAGACGCGCTGCCGCCGGGACTACCACGGCGACAGCACCGACGAGGAGGACGACTGATGAAGAGTGTTGTTTTATTCGCAGCGAATACGTGCACGGAGGTTTCTGGCTGTTGTTCCTCGCAAGAACCAACAAAGGCGCCATCACCAGTTGGATTTTCAAGTTTGGATGACTGGGTGTGTCCTCGAGTGTTCTTTCTTGGCAGCGAACACACGAAACCTTCGATGCATGGCCTAGTTAGATTTAGTTTTTTTTGCAATATTTTATATTTGTGTCAACCATGGTTCAAAATATGTATTAGTTTGTGGACAACCATGTTCCAAATTATGTCTTCGTGTAAACCAGGTTCCCAATTATGTATTAGTTTGTGGAATATTACTTCTCTTTATTGAAATAAAAATGCAAAAAAAGAAAAAAAAAGTATTTTAATGTTTGGGGATGGCGTTTTGGGGACACGGCTGGGGAGCGACGTCACTCAAACTCTGCACGAACGAAACACGTCCCCCAAACGCTCAATCCGACGCATTTTGGGAGACGGTTTAAGGGACGCGACTGGAGATGTTGTTAGTGTTCATTTAGGTCACTAGTCGTCGTTACAATGATGTATTTGCGAACCTGGCAGTGTGTTGACCGGTCTCTAGAAATAATATTTTTTGCAGAAAAGCACCTTGATTTTTTTCTGCAGATGCCACAAATCCACCTGGGGCCTCCTTCCTCCAACCGCCTTGATTTTTCTTTGGAATATTATAAGGAGAGCACATTTTAATTAGTGTCTCATGGCTGGTGACGAGTTCCTAGCCGAGTATCGCTCGCTCGGTTGTCCCGTGTTCTTTCAGGGTGTCCCTCTCTGACTAAGCACAAACACATTAGCAGCCAGCGTGGCATAGACTGGTCCACTCTTCATCCCTTCCATCGTTCTGCTGCTTGGCGCGGGGGACATGGCGGACCTGCGGAAGCTGGAGATGGTGAAGTTATCGCTTGCATCAGCCCAAGCGGCAGTGGTGGTGAGGGAGGAGGAGGTGGCCAAGGTTTTGCAATTTAGCCTGATCTACTTTATTTTTATTTTGAAAACAATCCGTGTGGACGGTATGAGGCTGACAAACAGGGTCCACTTCTGACACATTTGCGAATACATCGATGTACGGTCAGGCAATAACCTAGACAAACACTATGCTATACTACTATTTATCTAAGTACCATAGGGATCTAGGTACCATAGAATTCAAAAGGTGGGTGACTGTATCGATTTTGGTGATTTAAATATGATTGGTGCATTTTACTCGTGTTCGGTTCCAGAATGATGATGCATGGAACGGAATGGTTCCATTCCAATGTCATGGAATGGTTCCGTACCCGTGTTCGGTTCGGGAAAAAACGAGGAACGGAATGGTTCCGTGCCCGTGTTCGGTTTGGAGAAAAACGCGGAACGGAATGTGCAGGAAGCTCCTCCTCCTGGACCCCCTTGCCCGCCGGCTCAGCTACCGTCGCCGCGCCCGCCTTGACAGCCAGCACGAGGAAGAACCACCGCCGCTCCCACCGGCACAGGGACTAGCTAGCAGCGGCGCGCGCGAGGAAGAACCACCGCCGCTCCCACCGACACAGGGACTAGCTAGCAGCGGCGTGTGCGCGAGGGACAGAGAGAGAGAGGAACATCGGCGGAGAGGAGAGGAAGAGGGAAAGGAGCGGCGCGCGGGGGAGAAAGAGCAGCGCGCGGGGGAGAGACCGCGGCCGCCGAGAGAGAGTGGCGGCGGGCCGAGAGTGAGCGGCGGCGGAGAGGATTGGAGAGGAGCGGCGCGTGCAGGGAGAGAAGAAGATAGGGTTGGGATGGGTCGGGTGACTTTTTTCCTTTTCTTTTTCACTTCGTGCGGTGACAGATACGAGCGGTTCCTCCAGATTCCACTAAATTGGTGGAACGACTCGGTTCCGCATCTACAGGGCATATTCCCTTCTGGGGAATGACTTGGTTCCATTCCTTCCCTTCAACTGAACACATGGATGGGTGCTGGGTGCGGAACCGTTTCGTTCCATTCCACCAAATTCCAGAACCGAACACACCCTAAGAGCATGTCTAACAGGCCCCGTATTTTTTTGCCTCTTAAAACGCGAGTAAATGGCCCCGTATTCACTTTTTGCTGGCCGAAAACTCGTCTGAGCTAGCAGACCCCATATCCCCACCCCGTAAAACAGAATCCTACGGAATATTCTGTTTTTAGCGGCGGCGCACGGGTGACTATGGCGGCGGCGCGGGGAAAACGGTTGGGAATTCTGAAATATCCGCGCGCCCTAGTGAAATGGGATGAGGGGTTGGCCCTGTATTCAGCCTCCCGCCCCTTACAAGTAAGGGACGAAGAGCCGCCCCGTAGCCAAAACTGTAAAAAGTCGATACGGGGCCTGTTTTACGGGGTCTGCTAGACGGCCGAGTAGCGTCCAACCCCTTATTTCGGCGGTTATTATACGGATTTGACCCTTTTAAGGGGTCTGTTAGACATGCTCTAAGAGAGCAGAGTACGAATGTCAATCCAACTGATGCATGCATCATCAGGTATTCATGCATGATTGCCTACCAGTGTGCCGACGCAGACATGACACTCTCCCACATGATTGTCCATCAGCGACCAAAGTCATCGAGAACCATGTACTTACCCATCACGGTTCGTTTCATACTCACAGCGTTACCTTGGATCCCCTCGAGCCTTCGTCACGTCTCGAGTTAAGCAGCTCATGAACGTACATATAGCTCCGGTCGTGCTGAGTACCAGCACTGCTTGTCACAGCTACAAGATGGATGGGTCAGTCCCTTCTCCCTTGGACCTATAGCTTCGATCGAACTGTAGCACGCGCAGTTCTCTCGTTGTGTGATCTATCCCGCGAACACCGCATGAACTTCGATGCGTCAATCCGCAAGTGCACTGGCCACTGGATTGTCACTTCTCTGTTGCTCCCTTCGAAATGGCACTTAATCGTGGCACATTTGCAGCTAGGCTGCCTACATTCCGCCTAATCAGTCCCTGCCGTCCTTGCTCGGCCTTGTAGCACTTTGCAGTAGATTTCTCGATCTTGGATTAATAAAATTCGGGCAATTAGAGGGGCAAGTACACTTCGCTGACACATGCCTCCTGCATTGTAGGTACTGGACGCGAAACCTAAAATTCGTGGTAATTTTAAGTACTTGAAAAAATATTGAAAATAAAATATGATAAAGTATTATGCTCGCACAAAAACCTTTGGGCTTGAAATGAATCCCATAGTATCCTAGGCAAAAAAGACAAATTTATGAAAAATATAGCCTGAATAGTAAATGAATATGGGGCTTGTGCAATTATGTCTTTCAACCAGATACAATGGTACTAATTTCCTCACAAATTTTTAACATTATTTTGAATCACTGTTCTTTTGTTATTGATTCATAGGGTGCTTGACACCCATGAACATGAATGTATTTACCCAGTTGCTCTTCGCTAAACCCAAACCCCTGCCGGCCAATCTGTGATGTTGGAAAAAAAAAAAGGAATACTATGCTCAGACCGAGACAACCTATTGCATTATAAGACGTTTTGGTTATTTTGATGTGAACTACATGAATCGAAATAAGTGAACATGTACACTAAAATACGCGTAGATGATATTATCTCTGTTTCGAAATATAAGTTTTTTAGCTGGGAAATCCATTTTGACTCATAGATTTAGATGCACCCACAATAGTATGTCCGAGTGTACATCATGGATTTTTTATCCAATTTTTTTCAAATTTTAAAATTTGTTCAAAATATTTTTTTCATAATGGATGCATCTACACCGATGAGCCAAAACACCATGTCCGACAAGGTATTACAATTCTAGCATTTTTCATTGGCAACCACATGAAAATACGCCGTGTTTGCCTCCCCACGCAAGGCCCATCTCGCCAGCCCTCTCTGGCTCAAGTACTCTTCTTCTAGTCGGTAGAGATTCATGGCTTCTTTGATTCACAGAATTTTCATAGCAATTGTGTAGGATTTAGATCTTATGGGAATTTTTCTTACACTAGTTGTTTGATTCATAGGAACATATCCTATAAGAAGTAATCTTATAGAAATATTGTAGTGCAAGTTCTACAGGAATAAAACATTAGGTTATACCTCATAAAAAATTACTTTGGCAAATCAAACACAACTCATCTTTCCGTAGAATTTAACTAGGCACGACATCTTAATCCTATGACTTTTCTATTTCTATAATTTTCCTATCCTATGAATTAAAGGAGGCCTCAACAATTATTCTCGTAGGTTACACCAGAAGGCCCACTCATCTTTCTCAACACCAATCGAGTCGGCCATGTGATCCAACGTTTGGATCTGGCTAACAAGGGCATCCTTTTGTTGCTTTGAGACATTGCCCAAGTTTCTACTCCTAATAAATGAAATACAATACTTGCATATTCCTTCTTATGCTATCAACAAACAAGAACGATGCCACACATATAGTTTGTTTTTACTAAGTATGAGAACCTTACAATTTGGTGTTGTCGAGCACAATGCTCATAGATATGTTGCATTTGGATTGAAACTTGGTTTAAGATGCTCTTGTGTTCTAATATGGCATATTTTTCCATGTTTAAAAATAAAAACAAGTTCGATGCGTCCCATCTCTCAAAAGGCAAAAAACTGAGCTCTGTCTCAGACAGGGGCGGAGTTCCCAGTAGGGCAAGGTAGGGCGTCCGACCTACCTTGATTTTTGACGAAAAACTATATATACGTATGCATCCATCGATGTTCACAAGATATACATGAGTTTGTGTTTGTTTCTGGGGAAAAACAGAGGAAAACGAGCGAAACTAGGCTGGTTTGCTAGTGCGTCGCCCGACATGGGCCTGTTGGGCCGCGCGCGGAGGAGCAACGCACGAGGCCACATTCTGCTCGCTCGCTTGGTCGACGGATCACGATACCTTGTGCGCGTGATCGTGATCGAGATCCCCGCCTGTGCCTGTGCCTGTGCCTCCGAGACGCCACGCCTCACGCCGTCACGTGTGCCATCCACTTCGACCAGGAATGGCGCCACCGTCCAGGAATCGCTCTGCTGCTCTGGGACTTGGCGAGCGCTGCTGCTGCCTGCCGAAAGGGACGGGCGGACGGGCATTGGGCAGCACCGCAGCAGGTCAGGGTGCTAGGCAGGCATCTGGATAGATAGATATACAGCTAGGGTTCTTTCAATCTTTCCGGCAACAGCTTAGAGATGGGAAAATGGAAGGGACCAACAGCTGCAAAAGGGGGAGGTACAATTTCTTGACTTAAGAGTAATTACTACATAGTGAATTCGATTATTGGATGGGGCTTGAATTTATGAATTGTAAACTAGGTAAATTGGCAAATACTCATGTCTTATAATGTTGTGAATTGCATATTTAAAAAGATATTTTGTGCCACTTGCTAGTGGCAATGTCTATAATTCACCAAGCACCGACGAAACTGATGGAAATGCAAGTGCAACGGAACATCTAGAGCAAGATCAAGAAGTCGAAGGGACCGGAAATTCTATGGCAGCCGACACGAAACAAGTGGAAGATGTCGTTGAAGCCATGTAGTGGAAGAGAATGTTGAAGATTATTGGTACGTTTGTAGATTTTATTTATATTTAACTATTATATCATTGTACTAAGTGATATGCTAAAGATCGTATAAAATATTAAGGTGCCAACACATTGTTTTGAATCAATCTTTTTTATACTTTAGAGTTTGCCCGACCTTAATTTTTTTTCGTCCTTCGCCACTGGTCTCAGACGCTTTGTGCTGCCGGTTTTTGTTTGCAAAAGAGGAGGGGCGTTAGTCAGAGGAAGGTGAGACGTGATGATCGTGTGCACGAACATAAGCTCAGATCGATGCTGGTCACAAAGCAAATAAAGGCAAGTAGCTAAGGGCATGCCCAATGCATAGCCCTAGGGTGTTGCCTCACAGCTTTATCTTGGTTCGGATGGTCCAAATTAGGTTCGGATAAGGAGGCAGCCTCTTCATCAGGAGGCAACCTCTTCAGCTATAAAGTGAAAATGTGAGAGAGAAAGAAAAAACTCAAATCAGATTTTGAGAGAAAGACATATTAATAGAACCATAACATGGCATGCATATGTCAAAAGTTTTATCCAAATCTAGTTGGACAGCTGTCCTAAGCTTAGCTACTCCTAGCTATCACGTGAATCAAAAGCAAAAGACGTTGACGTGGCCAACTAGTGATCTCGAGAGAGCGCCACAAGCCCACAACAGCCACATCGCGCATCCAGAGGCTAGAGCTCAAATGCGAAGCGTGATTTCCACATTGTAGATGTCAGGACATCTTGAGCGGCTCCGAATAATTTTGTTTTCCTTTTTTTACAACTTATTTGTTTGTGTTCACTTCAGCCTTAGCGGTGTTGTCTTTTTTTTTTTCTAACCGCATGGACACATGGCCAAGGGGAGCAGAGGGATACCCGTATGAGTATGTCCGGGCGTTCGGTCTGTTCGGTTCGGTTTACTCGGTTAGGTCCTTTGGGTTATTGAAAATTTCGGTCATCCAGAAATACAAACCATATTACCTTCGGTTTTTTCGATTTTTCTGTATTTGGTCTTCAGTTTTTTGGTTCGGTCTTCGGTCATGACTATATAGAACAAACAAAATAAATGGCAGGTTAAGTATATAGAGTCTCGCAAAAAAAGTATATAGAAAATGGCAACATAACACAATGGTCAAAATAGAGGTTTTATCTTAAAAAAAAGCACAAATAGAGGCCAAGAAATGGCAGCACCACATGTCCCGTCAGTTCAGCTCATCCTCAAGTACAAATCGGTGCGCCTCTTCCTCAGATTCTGATGTCATCTGCAAAAGATATAAAAAATCCTCTTATTCTGTAATTTACTCTCCATTCTCAACAGAAACAGTAACAGAACATGCACATCAAAGCAGCGTACAAATATAAATTCATATCTGCATTAGACACCAACATTAGCAAACTAGCAGTAGCAAATCACGAATTCTACCCGTAGACAGGCAAGAGCGTAGCTTCTGCATACGTTCATGAAGCCAGAGTTATTTACTCCGTATGAGACAAGAGAAAGATAAATAAAGAAATCCTAGACGGGCTCGTGTGGCTCCTGTTAATTGGGGGTGTGGTATGTCAACCTGGTCGGCACGGATCAGGTGCCGCACGCCCGTTTTCTTTTATTTTATTTTTTGCTCTTTCATATTTTCTGTTTTTTTTACGATTTCTAAAAGCTCATAAAATCTAGAATTTCAAAGGTTTTTTTCTGAAATCTTAATATTTTCAAAATTTGAACATTTTTGAACTTAAATATTTTTTAAGATTGAACTTTTTTTTAGAGTTTTGATTTTTTTTAATATGAACACTTTTTGAATACTAATATTTTCCAAATCTGAGCACTTTTCTAATTCGATTTTTTTTAAATTTGAATATTTTCAGACTTGAACATTTTAAAATTTGAACTATTTTTGAATCTGATTTTTTTCTCAAATTTGAACAAAAATAAAAAAATAAACAGAAAAGAAAAGAAAAGGAACCAAAAAAGAAAACAGAAAAATAAACAAAAAGGAAAGAAAAAACAGAAACGAAAAAAAGGAAAAGGAGGGAAAAACATTAATGGGCCAGGCCCAATACCGACCAGGGTGTGCGGTGCCTATTAGGCATCAACCTACTCGGTGTATAGGATTAACCCTCCTGTTGGCAACTAGGTCAGGGAGAGTGGGAGACGGGGAGGAAATGAGGAGAGGGTCAGGTCTCAGGTGAGTCGGGCCTAGATGGGCGACATATTATTTCAACTCGCTCGTGAAAATGGCCAGTCTCTTCGGTCTACTCCGCGCCACAACCGAATGACCCGTATTTATTTCGGTCATACGATGTCCAGGACCAAAAAGGTAACCGATGACCCAATTACCCTATTATTCCATTTCGGTCCCGGTTTTTCAGGTTCGGTCTTTGGGTACTGTTTTTTATGCCCGGCCAGATTTAGGAGCCATGTATAAATTTGAGGAGGAGATTTCCACGAACATGTCCGTCTGGATAAACTTGTCTAATATTTAGTCTAGAAACGTGTCCAGCGGACAAATCAGTTATTTTGGATCGTTCCGTTAGGATGTAGGTTTTTTACTTTTTATTCGTGCATACCAAAACAAATAGAAAAACTCCTGTTAAAAATGAACCGCTAGAAATGCCCTTAGGCCGTTTCCAATGCGGATGACTAAATAGGACTCACGTTTGGTTGGCCTCCCAAACGTGGGAGGGGAGGCTGGAGTCCGCCTGCGCGTTTGGGTTGCGCACTCCACCCAACATAGCCACCCATTTGGCCAGAGCGGGCTCAAATAAACTAGGCTCTCCTTTTGCCTCTCTCAAACTAAGATCTCCTAGCCGGTGGCATGGTGGTTAAGTCGGCCGTCATTCTCAAGTTCTCCTCAGAGAGAATTTTGAGCTCAACTTCTTTTTCTTTAAGCTCAATTTCTTTGGCATTTGATGTTGCAATGAACTCCAGTTTTTTTTTTTTGGGCTCCACCTCCTTGGCTCTTGATTTTGCATTGACCTCATGAATTTCAAGCTTCCCCTCATCATAGTAGTTCCTCATGGCATCTTCTCTGTCTCGACGCTTCCTCTCGCCTGTGATGTCGGTTGACCTCTTTTTTTTTTGGCATACAAGTCCTTTAAGGTTCCAACCAAATGAAGAGCCCAAGTATCAGGCTTCATGTCGGCCTTGGTTGCCTTGTGCCCTCTTGGCTGGCTAGCACGGATGGTGGTTCTTGTGCATGTTTGGGCACCATCTAGCTCAATCACGGTGGCATCCCTGGCACTCTTGCTAGAAACAAGCTCAACTTGTAGGCCTCATACCCCGCTTCAAAATTTGGGGTTTCTCGGATTTTCTTCCAACAATCAGGCAAGGTAAAAGCATTACCTTGATTAGCCTCCTTGAAGAATTCCAAATCTTGAAATGCCTACAATTAATGAAACATAGAAATATAATAAAAATTCACATGCAAATGACAATATAGGTGTGGAGGTAGAGGAATATACCAAATCCTTGACGTCGATGCCGCTCATGGGTAGGCGCTTGACAGAACCGTGAGCCACAGTAAACTTGTTGCACTCCGATTGAATGAACGCCCACCACTTTTGGATAGACAACTCGGTGCGGTCCCTATCAAAACGGTGTTCCCCAAAGTAGCGATGCGCATGGAAGTAGTCATGTATCCTCTTCCCAAATGCGACCCCCTTTTTCTCAAAGACCTTGAATTGGATCTTGTCCAATTGACAACCACGTCTCGCATATCATCTTGTCCTCCAGCTCAGTGTAGTTGCCAGTTCGTTTGCTTATCCAGCGGGCTTGGGCTTGTGCAGCGGTGGCATTGGTAAGCTCGTCGACGAACAACGGCTCGGTCTGTATATCCATCCCACCTTGGCCACCGTGGATGATGTCCTCCATGTCCTCATTGCAGTAGGCCTCGTCGGCCGGCGTGGCAGGCATGGGGGCTAGCACGGTGGCAGGCATGGTGGGTGCGTAGCACAGGGGT
This sequence comes from Lolium rigidum, assembly GCF_022539505.1. Taxonomy (NCBI): domain Eukaryota; kingdom Viridiplantae; phylum Streptophyta; class Magnoliopsida; order Poales; family Poaceae; genus Lolium; species Lolium rigidum. The sequence continues at coordinate 43,492,025 of NC_061510.1, read as the reverse complement.
GCGGAATGCACCGAAGGACGCTGCATCGTCCCCGCTGTGGGTGCCTACTGTATATAGATGTCGGGCCAAACTGGCACGACATTTCGTCGTACAGGTTGCGGACACCCGTCTATTTGAAAGTTTTTTTTGGCATGCATATCTTCTATTTGCTCGCTTAATTTTTTTAAAAAATAAACTTAGATTTTTGTGGCATGTGTAAAACAGAATATAAAATGATCCCTAATATCTTTTATTTTAACATTAAATTTTATCTTTTTTATACATGTCACATAAAAAATATTTTTCTTTAAAAGATTTGGTGAGCACATAGGATGTGAAGATGTATCCGCAATACTTTTTTTTGAATACTTTGATATTTTATAATAGGTTTAAAATACGCCATGTTCGAGTGGGTAATTTTAGCTCCCAGGCACCACCAATCCCATTGTTTTTTTAAAAATAAAAAATTATACTTACGAGTTTCCAGAAAGTTGGAAAAACATCTGGCTGTAGCTGATTTATCCCATAAACTCGCAAAACATCAATTTTAAATACATTGTATTTTTTGGACAAAAAAGGACAACTCTTGTGTGGATCTAAGTATACTTGTACATTTCCAAATCTCCAAATTTTATCAGATTTTGTCATTTCTTTGTAGGGAAATGATACAGGCAAGCGCCGCACGAGCGCGTCTCCCGTGCCACGGATGCGTTGCGATTCGCGCATCGCTATCTAAGGGGGCCGCGTGTGGTGGTGGGCCTCGTGGTGGACGGGCGGGCGAGCCAAGGTTTTGACACCGCATATCTGGATACCTGGTCGCATGGTGGGCTCCACCTGTAAGTGAGTGGCGTTTGAATTTCGGGAACCGTGCCATTTCTCCTTTGTTTTTTCGTCCGAACCGCTCAGTGTTCTTCGGTCTTTCTCTCTCCTCTATCTCCGGCGACGAGGAGGCGATTCGTGGCGGAGCTCGATTCCTCGCCGTTGTTTCTTTGATTCTTCGGCAGCGACCGGTAGATCCGTCGCCGCGCTCAAGGTGGTGAGTCTCCGCGCTTCTCCCCGTGTACATTTTGTTGCTGCTTCCAATTTTGTTCCCCCCCCCCCCCCGCTAGCCTCGGGTTCGTGTTGTCCGGCCGGATTGGATAGGAAAGGCGCGGCGGAGGGAAGGCGCGTCCCCGGCGCGTACCTGTTGTGGACGTCGAGGTCTGATGACCCACAAGTATAGGGGGTGTATCGTAGTATCTTCGATAAGTAAGAATGTCGATCCCAACGAGGAGCAGAAGGTGTTGGCAGCAGTTTCGATGAAGGATTTACTGTAAATGCTCACAAACAAGTATTCAAGGGGTTTTGATGTAACAGATGAATAAAGTACGAGTAAGTAAAATGCGAGAGAAATAATTGCAGCAAGTGGCCCAATCCTTTTTAGCACAAAGGACAAGCCGGTTTGTTTACTTATAATGACCAAGCGTTCTTGAGTACACACGGGGATTTTAGTCTAGTACTTTCGCTTCATGTGGCTTAATAATCTTCATTGTTTTGATAAGTGTTGTGTGGGTGAACTGCTGGCGTGTAGTTGACGTGGGAGTTAGAAATCTCTGTGGTGTAGCTTTTCTTCAGTTCCCCGGCAACGGCGCCAGAAAACAGGCTTGATGCGCGTAGATGTACACGTCCGTTGGGAACCCCAAGAGGAAGGTATGATGCGCACAGTGGCAAGTTTTCCCTCAGAAAGAAACCAAGGTTTAATCGAACCAGGAGGAGCCAAGAAGCACGTTGAAGGTTGATGGTCGCGAAATGTGATGCGGCGCAACACCAGGGATTTCGGCGCCAACGTGGAACCTGCACAACACAACCCAAGTACTTTGTCCCAACGAAACAGTGAGGTTGTCAATCTCACCGGCTTGCTGTAACAAAGGATTAAACGTATCGAGTGGAAGATGTTTGTTTGCAAGAAAATAATAAAACACAATTGCAGTAGATTGTATGCTATGTAAAGAATAGGACCGGGGTCCACAGTTCACTAGAGGTGTCTCTCCCATAAGATAAAAGCATGTTGGGTGAACAAATTACGGTCGGGCAATTGACAAATAGAGAAAGGCATAACAATGCATATACATGATATGATAAATATAGTGAGATTTAATCCGGGCATTACGACAAAGTACATAGACCGCCATCCAACTGCATCTATGCCTAAAAAGTCCACCTTCGAGTTATCATCCGAACCCCATTCAGTATTAAGTTGCTAAGCAACGGACAATTGCATTAAGTATGGTGCGTAATGTAATCAACAACTACATCCTTAGACATAGCATCAATGTTTTATCCCTAGTGGCAACAAGCACATCCACAACCTTAGAACTTTCCGTCACCGTCCCGCATTTAATGGAGGCATGAACCCACTATTGAGCATAAATACTCCCTCTTGGAGTTAAGAGCAAAAACTTGGCCAGAGCCTCTACTAATAACGGAGAGCATGCAAGATCATAAACAACACATAAACAATAGATTGATAATCACCATAATCATATTACTCTCTATCCATCGGATCCCGACAAACACAACATATAGTATTACAGATAGATGATCTTGATCATGTTAGGCAGCTCACAAGATCCAACAATGAAGCACAACAAGGAGAAGACGACCATCTAGCTACTGCTATGGACCCATGGTCCAGGGGTGAACTACTCACTCATCACTCCGGAGGCGACCATGGCGGTGTAGAGTCCTCCGGGAGATGAATCCCCTCTCCGGCAGGGTGCCGGAGGCGATCTCCTGAATCCCCCGAGATGGGATTCGCGGCGGCGGCGTCTCCGTAAGGTTTTCCGTATCGTGGCTCTCGGCATGCGGGGGTTTCGCGACGGAGGCTTTAAGTAGGCGGAGGGTCAACGCGGGGGCCACACGAGGGGCCCAGGGGGTAGGTCGGCGCGGCCGGGGCTTGGGCCGCGCCGCCCTAGCTCCCGGCTGCCTCGTGGCCCCACTTCGTTATCTCTTCGGTCTTCCGGAAGCTTCGTGCAAAAATAGGACCCCGGGCGAAAGTTTCGTCCAATTCCGAGAATATTTCTTTACTAGGATTTCTGAAACCAAAAACAGCGAGAAAACGACAATCGGCTCTTCGGCATCTTGTTAATAGGTTAGTTCCAGAAAATGCATAAATATGACATATAATGTGCATAAAACATGTAGGTATCATCAATAAAGTAGCATGGAACATAAGAAATTATCGATACGTTGGAGACGTATCATGAACCTATGCTAATGCACCGCCCTTCCTAGGACTAATACATACTTGTGATTATACCCCTTGCAAGCATCCGCAACTACAAGAAAGTAATTAAGATAAATCTAACCACAGACCTTAAACTCGAGATCCTGCGATCCCTCTTGCATCGATATACTAACGGGAGCTCGGGTTTACGTCACTCCGGCAACTCCGCAATTAGCAACCGAATACAAGATGCACTCCCCTAGGCCCATAAATGGTGAAGTGTCGTGTAGTCGACGTTCACACGACACCACTAGAAGAATAACACCACAACTTAAATATCATAACATTGAATATTACTCAACCATAATTCACTACTAGCATTTAGACTTCACCCATGTCCTCAAGAACTAAACGAACTACTCACGAGACATCATATGGAATACAATCAGAGGTGATATGATGATGAATAACAATCTGAACATAAACCTTGGTTCAATGGTTTCACTCAATAGCATCTATAACAAGTAGAGAATAATGCCGGGAGAGTTTCCCCTATCATACAATCAAGATTTAACCCAAATTGTTACAGCGGTGACGAGGTGCAGCGGTGGTGATGGCGGTGTAGATGGTGGAGATGATGATGATGATGATGGAGATGATGTCCCGCTCGATGACGATGGTGATGGCGTCGATTTCCCTCTCCGGGAGGGAATTTCCCCGGCGGATTCCTGCCCGCCGGAGAGCTCTTTTCTCTCTGGTGTTCTCCGCCCCGCAGAGGCGGCTGTAACCCTTCGTGAGGTCCTCTCTCTGGCTTAGGTTTTCGGGACGAAGGAGTACGCGAAGAAAAGGAGGCGAAAGGGGCTGTGGGGCCCCCACACCACGGGGTGGCGCGGCCGGGCCATGGGCCGCGCCGGCCCGTGGTCCGGGCCCACGGTGGCTCCCCTCTTCTTCCCCTTCCGGCTCCCTCCGTCATCCGGAAAAATAGGAATTTACGTGAAATTTCCTTCCGCAGCTTGATCTTCCGAAATATTGCGTTCGACGGTGCTTTTTCCAGCAGAATCCCGGCTCCGGTGCTTGATCCTCCAATAATGATGAAACATGCAAAATAGATGAAATATCATAAGTATTGTGTCCCAATATGAAATATATCAATGAATAACAGCAAATTATGATACAAAATAGTGATGCAAATTGGACGTATCAACTCCCCCCAAGCTTAGACCTCGCTTGTCCCCAAGCGAAACTGAGCTCGATAAACAAGACCACATGTTTATGGAGTGAAGATGAGTCGATAAATAAAATACGGACAAGAAGCATCATATTCATTCACACAAGACATTCTAGTAAACAACTTCCTCATATAACTCATCTTGAAATAGGTAAAGAGAAATCACAAGTAAAGGTGCATAAGAAATCATAGTTGGTGATGGCAAACTTTGTTCTTGGTCAGAGAACTACTAACGGATTGTACTTCTAAGCAAAGCTTTCATATTAGATTTTATAGCTGGGCTTCCATATTCAAGCATAACAATCTCCTCATAATCGTTGATAACTTCAAAGTCATATTCATTCAGATAAAATTGGTACTAAACAAGAAAGTATAAAAGACATGATCAACTGAATCATAGCATAAATGATTGGTTCACAACAACTCAATTGCTTGCTTGAGATAGAGAGAAATAGGTTTACTCGACTCAACATAAAAGTAAAAGATAGGCCCTTCGCAGAGGGAAGCAGGGATTAAATCATGTGCTAGAGCTTTTCAAGTTTTGAAATCATATAAAGAGCATAAAAGTAAGATTTTTAGCGGTGTTTGTTGTTGTCAACGAATGGTAGCGGGCACTCTAACCTCCTTGCCAAATGAACCTTCCAAGAGCGGCTCCCATGAGGGACGGCATCTCTACCAGCAAGGTAGATCATCCCCCTTCTCTTTTGTTTACACATGTATTTTAGTTTTATTAAGGATGACACTCCCCCAACCTTGGCTTTCTCAATCCATGGCTAACCGAATCCTCGGGTGCCTTCCAACATTCACATACCATGGAGGAGTGTCTATTGCAAAATTAAGTTGCTTACTGATAAATCAGAGCAAAACATGTGAAGAGAATTATTAATGAAAGTTATTAATTGGGGCTGGGAACCCCGTTGCCAGCTCTTATTGCAAAATTATTGGATAAGCGAATGTGCCGCTAGTCCATTGGTGAAAGTCCGCCCAACAAGGTTGAAAGATAAAACACCACATACCTCCTCATGAGCTATAGAACATTGACACAAATAAGGAGTAGTAGTTTGAATAATTTAAAGGTAGCACATGAAGTATTTACTTGGAATGGCAGAAAATACCATGTAGTAGGTAGGTATGGTGGACACAAATGGCATAGGTTTGGTCTAAGGTTATGGATGTATGAGAAGCATTCCCTCTCGATACAGGTCTTTGGCTAGCAAGGTTTGATAGCAAGCATAAAGGTTGAGGGAAACAAACAAATATACATATGATAGAAACAATCATGCATCTTTCCCATAAGCACAAGCAATTTTAACTTAAGAATACTAAGCTCATTAGCATAGAGGTAATAGAGTAGTATATCTAAGTGTATTTCTCTCTTCTATTCAAACATCAGGGTGTTGTTGCTATTGACCAATGCTAAGTTTGCCAAAACCAAATAGATTTACTTGATGCTCCCAAAGTGATATCAATACTCATGTCAAGAGTAATCATATAATGGAGATTGCAAACTAAAATAAGATGTGCAAAAAGTAAATGATAAGACTTCTCATTAATATTCCATAACGATAACTCACACCAACGGATACATAGATAACCAACTAAGAGAGATACTTCCACATTGCATACTATTCCATAAGATAACTTCCCTACTCATGATATGACACTACTTGATAGTAAAAGATAAAGGTAATGATGATGTGATACCGCGGCACTCCCCCAAGCTTGGAACAAACCAAGGGGATGCTAATACCGATGATGAATTACTCCTTCGGTGATTGTCGTTGCCTAATCGACGACACCTCGGAGGAGGGATCCTCATGAGGGGGAGAAGAAGTAGGGGCCATAGGGCGGAGTGCACACGGGACGGTGGTACGCGAGTTACCCGGCTTCGGAACACCCGCACGATGACGGGGCCTACTGCTGCTTGTCTGGAATTATCTGGGCGCTTGCGCGTTGTTACAATGGTTGTGGTTGTGCCTCTAGGGCTCCCGGGATCCGGCTTATAAAGGCGCACGGATCTAGGGTTTACATGGAGAGTCCTAGCCGGAATACAAGTTGCCTAACTACGGTACAATATCTTGCCGTGTACGTCAAGGATCCGCCTTCCTTATGGCCGTACTGGATCCGGATACTTTATGGGCCTTCACGGATCCGGCCTCCTTCGTAGGTCGGTTAGGATCCGGCTCCAGGTTCCTGGGCTGGACTTCATCCTTCTTGATCAACAGCAACTGGGCCGCCCGATGGGCCCCATGCCACCATCACCGTCTGTGGGCCACCCGGGCTTGCCGGATCTAGGCCATGTCGTTGATATACCCATAAAGTATACCCACAACAGTAGCCCCCGAAGTTCTCCGAGATTCATCATTCTTCCGTCTTCATATAACTCGGAACCGAAGAGAATCTTGAAGAGCTTCCAAACTTACTTGTTTCCGATATCATTTAACCGGAAACCCTCATGTCCTTCAGTAACGATAATGTAACGGAGTTTGCACTTTTCCCGCGCACAACTTCCTATCTTCCCGCGCTAAATTTTCGGAGATGCAAATCTTTAGCCGGAAATTTCGGGAGCGCATGGTTAAGTTACCTCCACGTCATTTTACCGCTTTTAACCTAAGACACGTGTCATGCATCCAACGGTGAGACCGTTCAGTTTCCGCCGTAGGATCCGGAACGCGAATCTCCGCGTGAGGGCTATAAATACCCCGACGCGGGGTAACTCCTCATTCGTTTCACCCGTTCACCACTTCGTCTTCCTCCTCCCGCCGCGCCGCCCGCCAGATCTCAACTCCGACGAGCTCCGCCGCGGAAGACTTCACGCCCGGTCGCTCCAAGCCTTCCCCCGTTCCAAGATCGCCGCGGTTGACCGGGAAATCTCCCCCGCCGCCGATTCGTGGTCACGCGGGTCGTTTTTCAGCAACTTTGGCGACCTTCGTCCTCGCCGGAGCATCGCCGGTTCGCCGCGCCATTGACGGTACGTGCACCGGACTTGTAGAAGAAGAAGTAGAGTAGATTCCGGTAACTCAAACACTTTGCATGGGTGCAGCCGGAAGTATGCCGATCGACTCCCACTGTACTGGTAGTTCTCCGAATAGCCCGGATCCCAGTTCATTAGAGCCAATCTGTCCGGATCCCATTGCATACCAACCACCATATGTTTCCGACATCCGGCTAGCTCAACCTTTTTCCGCATCTTCCAGCACCAAGTTAGGTCGGATCCCAACCGCACAAGAAATCGAAGAAGAACTTCAAGGGCAGGCTAGAATGGCAGCCAAAGTGCAGGAGACGGAAAACAAGAAAGCTTCTAAGGCCCGGAACCGCGAAGGAGAGCGGGGTCAATGGTGGCCCTGCGAAACCACTGATACGGAGCTTAGAGAGCTTCAGAACGAAGGTATGATCTCCGCTCACTGGAGTTTCATACGCGACACCGTCGTCCCCAAGCCAGGAGCCGGAGAAGTGGTCATGACTAAGGCTTGGGTGGAACGCGGATTATCGCTCCCCTGCTCGGAATTTTTCCTCTCCGTCCTCAACACGTATGGACTTCAACCCCACAACATCTGCCCCAACTCCTACCTTCTGCTCTCCAACTTCGCAACTCTCTGCGAAGGGCATCTCGGAATCCGGCCAGACGTCAAGCTATGGCAGTTTTTCTTCCGAGTGAAGAAAGAGACGAAGGACAAAGCTATGCTGAACTGCGGGAGCATGACATTCATGCTCCGACCTGGTCGCATGTACCCCCCTCATGACTCGCACGAATCCGTCCGGTACTGGAACGCCGGATGGTTTTACGAGAAGAATGTGTCAGTTCCGGAGATCCACGACGGTCTCCCCAAATTCAACAACGAGCCTCCGGAAGAGCTCGCAAGCTGGAGCTTCATCCCGTCGCTTTCCCTAACTCCCATCCTGGAGAAGGCAGCGCGGAGAATCTCCTGGTTAGTCCACGATGGGCTAACCGGAACCCAGCTTACACTGAGCTGGTTCACTCGGCGGATCCAGCCTCTGGCGATATAACGCGCGATTAATCTGCGCATACACCGGGGCGGACGACCAGCTCCGAGCTACCCGCCACGATCTTCCGGCTGATTCTCTCAAAAGGAGATTCAAGACGCTGGTGAAGGTGGGCCGGGGTCAACCGATCCCGGAACTGATCAAGGATATTTACACGAACAACCAGTGTCCTCCGGTAAGCTTTGATCCCTTCGTTACTTCAAACTTCACAAGTTTTTGGATACTGACTAACATATGATATCTTTCCCTCCAGCTCGCTACATTGGCGGAGGAAAACTTACGCACCATACTCCGCGTCCCCGTCAGCGGCGACACGGCGGAGGAGGTTCCGGAAGACGAAGAGGAGGAAGAGGAGCAAGCACCCCGCAAGGCGGCTCCTCGACCTACGAAGCGTCCCCGCGCCAAAGCTCCCGGCTCCGAGCCGGAGCCGGCGGCGAGGCCTCCGCCAAGAAGCCCAAGATCGTCAAGCCCCCTCCGCTAGACTCAAGGAAGGCGGAGCGGGAACGTTTGAAAATGCTTTCAACAGCAGGCAAACATTCGCGCCCCATCATCCCCGGCGCCCCGTAAGTTTCCGGGTATGGTACATATTCACTTTGATGCAAATGTTTCTTATGCAATCTTCTTTTACTTGTTTCGCAGAACTCCGACTACCGCCGCCACTCGGACCGCCAGCCAAGAAGTCATCACAAAATTCATGAAGAAATCTCCGGCTGTTGGTCCTGCAACTCCAGCTCCGCCAAGCGCTTCCCACACTGCTCCACCGCCATCTCCTCCTCAGGCGAATCAATCTCCCCCTCCTGCCGCAAACACTCCACCGGAAATAATTCCGGTCAGCAGCGAGAAGGTGGGCGGAGAAGATCCTAAGGCCAAAGGCCCTGCCCAAGAAGAAGCTCAAGACCAAGGAGAGGCTGAGGTTACTTCCTCCGAGAAGGTCGGAGCCGGCGCTGGCGACGTTGTCGTGTTTCCGAAAAACTTCGGAGATCCGTCTGACCTCACCTCCACCCCCAAGGCATATGCTACAAAGTTCTTCAACAAGCTGACGGAGACAGAGAAGTGGGATCTTGAACAAGATCTGCTCAACGCCATGCTGAACAATGCCTGGGGGAAACCGGATGCCGCTACGTCGGAAATCCAGGATTTTAAGAAGGGCGTCGGCGAATTCTTCGACAAGCTTGTCTGCAAACAAAAGGTACTCCCCAGTAGCCCCCAAGCATGTAGGCGGAAACTAGGGACTAGTTAGCGCTTAGATGCTTTTAGAGTACAGCCACCTTTGGAAAGATTGAAAAATGTCACAGTAGCCCCCAAGCATGATGTCAGAAAGATTCCGGTAATAATGCTTCAGAGGACACCACTATGTTGTAGGCGGAATTTTTACTCCTGCTCTGTTTGTTTTTTACAGGAACAGCAGGCACTGCACTATGAGCTGCACAAGAATATTGCTCTGCAGCGCCGCGTTACCTTGGGCCAAGCGGAGAATATTCGAGCCCTCAAAGATAAAAATGCAGAACTGAACAAACAGCTGGCGGACGCCCAAGGTTGGTTTCCGACCTTTCTTGTTATTAGTTCACGTTCCGACTTTGAACTGTTTTTAACTTGATTCCTTGTAGGCGCATCTTCTTCCCTAGCGACAACCTCCTCCGAACTGGAAAACCTGCGCTCTTCATACCAAGAATTGGAGATAAAACTGAAGGAGGCGGAGCAGCAGAAGGAGCGTGCCGAGAAGCAACTGGCGGAGAAAAACTCCGAGCTCATCAGGGAGAAGGGCGAATTCGTGCTGAAGCGAAATGCTGATAGCGAGACCATCAAGAGGCAACAAAAGGAGCTCAATGGACTCCGGAAGTACATGGAGACCGCGGAGCACCATTGGGACCTGCTGGCCGAAAATATCCTGGGTACGTATACTCGGAATTTCTTTTCTTGATGGATAATCTCTTGTGCTCAACTTGAATGTTTATTTTTGTGCAGAGCCACTCGGATATCCTGAAAAGCGCCGGAACAAATTTCCCCGGGACGATGTTCTTTCTCTTGCTGGCGATGACTGCAAGGATCTTATATCCGCTTCACGGAAGATATGCCACAACTTGTCACTGAAGAGGAGCCGCACTCGCGGTCTGCGCAAACTGATCAAACGGATGGACATTCTTCCGGAGCTGGTAACAGATCTACAAGCGTCGTCGGCCCGAGGTGCAGCTGCCATGACTTTAACCATGTGCTTGGCGCATAACCCGAAGATGGATCTGGACCGGGTGACTTCTGGAGTTCCTCCGACCGCAGATGTCGGAGCGCTTCTTGATGCGGTGAGCGGCTATGACACCCGCATTGCGCGGAGGATCCGTCACGAGGAATTCTACGACAAGGTGGTTCTTCCAGCGGACGAGCCTCTTGAAGACGAACTTCAAAAAGAGCGCGACGCGGAAACCCGTCCTGCAGAATCCGGAACCCAGTTTACCTGGACTAGCTCCAAGGATGCTCCCGAAGAGGAACCCAAGACCAGCGCTGCAACCTCCGACGAAGATGAAGAGAGCGATGAAGATGTGTCGTCTCCGGCTGAGGGCGCCAAGGGAAAAAATCCAGAGGGCAATGCTTCTCCGTCCAAGGCGGAGTGAAAACGTTTATGTCCTGCGGGATAAAACAATGCATCATTTTGGCCCCAGCGAGGGTTTGTAATATAACTTAAATTCTTAAATAGTTAGGGACGAAACAAGTATGCATGCGTGGGCGGAAAATACTTATCCTGCTATCCGTTTTTATATTATTTGCATGTGTTGTTTCTTGAAAGCAAGTGCTGGTTTGATAATTTCCGGCTTGCCCACTTGACCTTCCACGAGCCGGAAAACCCGTGCCGGAAACGCTCACCAGCGGCGACGAAGCCCAATGGCAATCCGTCAATAACCGCGGAAACAAGCCCCCAGCCCAAGTGCCGGAAGTCGCTACCAGGAATCCATGGGTTTGCAACAGAAAAAATTTCCGCCAGAAGACTTAAGCTTACGTCCTAAGGGACGATTTTGAAAATCACAACTTTCATACACGCCTAGGCGGAAAGATCCAGCTCTGCGGTTTTAGTCGGAAAAAACATACATGATCCAGAAATGAAAAATTAAAGGAGGTAGATGACTCTAAGAGTGAACCAAAAGCTTTATTTCATTGATCATGTATCATATATATTACAAGGTATGTAATGCGTAAAGCGCTAAGTGTGGAAAGGACGTAGCTGTGCTATGTTCCAGGGACGATCTGTTTCATCATATATGTCACCCGGATCTTCTCGTTTTCGTTTCCGATGCCAGTTGGCGGTGTCTATCCTTTAGTTCCCGCAAATCAACAAGGTAGTAAGATCCGTTGTGAAGCACTTTGCTGATGACGAAGGGTCCTTCCCATGGAGATTGCAACTTATGGTATTGCACCTGGCGAAGGCGGAGGACCAAGTCAACGACCATGAACGAGCGGTTCCGAACTCGACGACTGTGATAGCGTTGGAGCTTCTGCTGGTAAATGGTGGAACGTTGGTCAGCTAGGTTCTGAGCTTCTTCGATCAGGTCCACAGATAGCTGTCGAGCCTCGTCAGCAGTTTCTTCATTGTAGGCGGAAACTCGCGGTGAATCATGGATGATGTTAGTGGGGAGCACAGCTTCGGATCCGTATACTAGGAAGAAAGGAGTAAATCCTGTTGACCTGTTAGGGGTAGTTCGTAAACTCCACAGAACGGAGTCCAGCTCATCAGCCCAAGCTCCGGCTGCGCGGCGCAGCGGTTCTTCAAGGCGAGGTTTGATTCCGGCTAGTATAAGGCCATTGGCTCGTTCGACCTGACCATTAGATTGTGGATGAGCCACAGACGCAAGGTCAAGCCGGATCCCAACTTCATCGCAGTAATCCTTGAGTTCTCCCTGCGCAAAGTTTGTGCCATTGTCTGTGATTATGCTTGTGTGGGATGCCGAATCTCGTCACGAGGCTGCAAACAAATTTTAGTGCCGTAGCACCATCGGCTTTTCTCACTGGCTTTGCCTCGATCCACTTACTGAACTTGTCAATAGCGACCAGGAGGTATTCATGACCACCAGGAGATGATTTCTTTAACTTACCAACCATATCGAGCCCCCAGACCGCAAACGGCCAGGTGATAGGGATGGTTCTCAGCTCTTGGGCTGGAGCGTTTGGTTGAGTAGCGTAGTACTGGCAACCGCGGCAAGTTTTCACCAGCTTGTCAGCGTCTTCTTTAGCTGTTAGCCAGTAAAATCCTAACCGAAAAGCTTTTGCAACGAGGGATCTGGGGGCGGCATGATGCCCGCAATCCCCTGCGTGGATCTCTCGGAGGATTTCAATGCCATCTTGACTAGAGACGCATTTGAGAAATACCCCGTTTGCACTCCGTTTGTAGAGCTGTCCATCAAGAATTGTGTAGGATCTTGCTCGTCTAATGATCTGTCGTGCGTGGACCTCGTCCTCCGGCAACTTTTGATCAATGAGGTAATCCAAGAACGGCTGAGTCCAGGCCGGAATGACTGCCATCACTTCCTTAGCCGGAGAAACTGCCAGATCAGGATTTTCCGGGTTTGCACCCTTTGCGAGGGTACTCGCGGATGCTCAAGGAAAATTCCGGGCGGAATTGGTTTCCTGCCGGATCCGAGCTTGGACAGCATGTCTGCTGCCGTGTTATCGTCTCTCTCGACGTACTTGACTTCGTATCCGAGGAAGCACTTGGCGATCTCGTCCACTTCGTCTCCGTAAGCCGCCATGACGGAGTTTCGGCGTTCCAGGTTCCGGCTACTTGTTGTGCCACCAGGTCGGAATCTCCGCAGCATATGATGTGCTTGATCCCAATTTCCTTAGCGATGCGCAGACCGTGTAGTAGAGCCTCGTATTCCGCCATATTGTTTGTTGCTTCGAAGTGAATCTGCAGAACGTACTACAATTCTTCTCCGGTAGGTGACTTCAGGGTAACTCCAGCCCCCGAGCCTTGATGTTGCTTGGATCCGTCAAAGTGCATGACCCAAGCTTCAGGTTCCGACACGAGTGTGCCCTCCGGTGCTTCAGTCCAATCCGCGATGAAATCCGCTAGAACTTGAGACTTGATTGCAGTTCGGGCTTCGTAGTTGATGTCAAAGGCAGATAATTCGATGCCCCATTTTGCTACGCGTCCTGTTGCGTCGGAGTTGTTGATGATTGTTGCCAGTGGAGCCTTGCTCACCACTGTCATTGGGTGCTCCTGGAAGTAGTGTCTCAGCTTCCGGCTGCCTAGGAAAACTCCGTATGCTAGCTTCTGAAAGTGAGGGTATCTCTGCTTGGATTCCGTCAGGACTTCGCTAATGTAATAGACAGGCCTTTGGACTCCGTGCTCAAATCCTTCTTCCTTTCGCACCACCACGATTACGAGGCTGATAACTTTGTTGGTAGCCGCTATGTAGAGGAGCATAGGCTCTGACTCAGCTGGAGCTGCCAATATAGGTGGGGAGGAGAGTATGTTCTTCAACTCCTGAAGTGCTTTATCCGCTGCCTCATCCCAGACAAATTTGTCCGTTTTCTTCGACGAGCTTGTATAGAGGTAGGGCTTTCTCGCCAAGACGGCTGACAAATCTACTGATTGCTGTGACGCAACCAGTTAATCGTTGCACATCTTTGAGACAAGTTGGCCTTTTGATGTTCAGGATAGCCTTGATCTTTTCCGGGTTAACTTCAATTCCCCTGTGGGAAACAATGAAGCCAAGGAGTTTTCCGGCTGGTACGCCAAAGACGCATTTCAGCGGATTCAACATCATCTTGTACCGTCGGAGGTTATCAAAGGTTTCCTTAAGGTCGCTCAGCAGGTCGGATCCCTTTCGGGTCATGACCGCGAGGTCGTCGACGTAGGCGTGCACGTTCCGGCCAATTTGGTCCTTCAGGCACCGCTGCATCGTACGTTGGTATGTGGCACCTGCGTTTTTCAAGCCAAAAGGCATGGTAACATAGCAGTATGTGCCAAAGGGTGTGATGAAGGAGGTCGCCTTTTGGTCAGACTCCTTCATCAAGATTTGATGATACCCGGAATATGCGTCAAGAAAACACAGAAGTTCCGCCCCTGCCGTCGAATCAATGACTTGGTCAATGCGCGGCAAAGGGAACGGATCTTTCGGACAATGCTTATTCACGCCGGAGTAATCGATGCACATTCTTAGTATTTCAGAATTCTTTTTGGGTACAAGGACGGGGTTTGCGACCCAATCAGTATGGATAACTTCTACTACAAAACCTGCCTCTAGTAACTTTGCTAATTCCATTCCTATGGCGCGTCGCTTCTTGTCTCCAAAGCGTCGCATAGCTTGCTTCACCGGTTTTGCACCCGGATTTATGTTGAGGTAGTGCTCGGCGAGTTCCCTTGGTACTCCGGACATGTCAGAAGGTTGCCATGCGAAGATATCCATGTTAGCTCTGAGGAACTCGACGAGCGCGCTTTCCTATTTGGGGTCCATGTTGGCTCCGACTGAAACCTGCTTGGAGTTGTCTCCTTCAATGAGGTCATGCTTCTTGGTTTCTATCGCGGCCTTGAAAGAGGTTTTCTGTTCGGAGATCTGCTTCTTGGTGGTCTGCATCTCAGTTGGATCCACCGCGGCTCCGTAGCCTTGCGGCTCCTCTCCGGATATGACGGATTCCGCAAAGGCGGCTTCGCCTTCCTCGCAGTCCCTAGCTTTCTTGTAGTCTCCGGACACGGTGATCCAACCGTTAGGACCCGGAATCTTGAGCTTGTTGTAGATGTAGCATGCCCTGGCGTGGAACTTGTGGTAGGTGGGCCTGCCGAAGATTACGTGGTAGGAGCTTTTGAAGGGCACCACTTCGAACGTGATCATCTCTTCGCGGTAGTTGTTTACATCGCCGAAGGCTACGGGAAGTTTGATGCTGCCCAGAGAATTTGCCTTCTTACCCGGAACCACACCATGAAATTCAGTGGTGCTGTGCTTGAGCTGTTCCTTGGTGAGGTTCATCTTCTCCAGGGTCTCCGGGTACATGATGTTCGAGCTAGCTCCTCCGTCCATAAGACACTTGGAGAAGTCATACCCGTCTATGCGGGGACTCACAACCAGGGCGTAGCACTCTTTGGGGATGACGGCCGGATGATCCGACATGTCAAACGTACAGGCTTTCTCCGACCACTTGACATACTGCGGCACAGCCGGAACTGTGGCGTTCAAGATCCGGAGCGCTGATTTTTTCGCGCGGACAGTCGGGGTTCCGAGGAAGGTGTGGTAAGTTCCGACACTCTTCTTACCAAAGGGGTTGGACTTGTTGGCTGCGGTACCTTCCTTGGGTTCCGGCGAAGCGTCATCCTCATCCATGGCTTCGAACCTGTCCTCCTCTTTGTCCTTGTTCTTGCCCTTGCCTCCTTTGCCGCGCGGGCGGTGCTTCCGGGCTCGCTTGTATCCCGCCTCCGGGTCGTTCTTCGGATCGTTGACCCACTTGCGGTTGCGATTGGTATGGGTGGATTTGCCCGTAGCCGGATCCAGATGGGCCAGGCACGGCATATCCCTGTATTCTTCGTACGTTTGGGGGGCGCGGGATCCGGCTGCGGTGACCTCGTCAGCGCGCTGCTGGCCCCCGCCTGCTCCGCCTCCACGTCCGCGGCCTCTTCCGCCTCCCGGACCTCCGCGTTGGAACGTCATGGCTACCATGTCGGATCCTCCGCCCTTCCGGTCTTCGGGGGTTCTTCCGCTTGTTGCTGTTGCCGACGCCGTTATCACGGTTTTTCTTCGTTGGTGCAGGGGTATGGCTGTAGCTGCAAGATCTCCGCCTGCGTCGTCATCGGCGGCAGTATGATCGCTGGCGATGTTTATCATCTCATCAAGAGTGAGCTTGTTTGCGTTCACCAGACAAGTAAGCTTGTGGCGCAGCAGCCCCCCACGCTGCAAACCACCAATGAAGGCGTGCATTGCTGTGCGGTTATCTACGTTCTCGCACTCGTTTCTGGTTGCCAACCATCGGGTGAGGAAGCTTCTAGATGTCTCGCCCTTCTTCTGGATGCAAGCTTGAAGATCGCTGGTGGTGGCCGGTCTCTTGTAGGTACCCCTGAAGTGGTTCTCGAAAGCCTTCTTCAGGTCCAACCAGCAAAAGATAGTGTTCTCCTCAAGGTCACTGAGCCAAACACGAGCTGGACCAATAAGGTACAAGCTGGAGCATGCGGCGAGGCTATATTCGGGGTTCCTCCGGCGAAGGTTACTGCATTGTAGTAATCCTCGATCCGGGTATCCGGCCTCTCGCTGCCATCATAATGCTTCAGATTTCCTGGTAGCTTAAGGTTCGGGCTTCTTGGCTTTGGTTCCTTTCGGATCATCCGGCCAAAGCACCTTGGACCGATGTAGTCGGATCTGTACTCGTTGAGGCGATCCCGGGCATCACGAGGGGCACCACCGGGTGATTTTGAGCGGGAACGGGATCTCCGGCCTCTGCCTCCGCCTCCACCTCCGCCTCCACTGGGTGGTGGCGAGGGAGATCTGCGAGGGGGCCTGTAAGATGTTCTTCCGCCTTCAGATTCTCGGCGTGGCTCCCGCGGCTGGCTCCGGCTTCGGTGGCTCCTTTCCTCTTGGTGGTGGTCGCCTCCGTCGTTCCGGCTCCTGCGTGGCTCGGGTGCGTATTCCTCGTTCCGGCTCCTCCTTGGTTCCGGATCGCGTCCTTGGCTTCTGCGAGGCTCAGGGTCGCGTTCTTGATTCCGACGAGGCTCAGGCTCGTGGTCTTGATTCCGGCTTCTGCGTTGCTCCAGCGTACGCTCCCCGTTCCTGTCTCTAGGTGGCGGCATACCGTCGCGGATGTTGATTCCACCCGGCCCATGGGGCCTGGGGTTTCCGGCGAGGGCTGCGACGTCGAGGGGGTAGCGGAGGACGCGAAGCTCGGGGTGGTGGCGATGGAACATGGTACTTATCTCCGCCGGTATACATCGCATCCTTTCCCTTTGCCGGGTCTTTCGGAGTTGAATCCGATGGTATGGGGATTGGATTTGGATGGTCTCGACTTTCCTCCTCGCGCTCCGTAGATCCGGTGCGCGACTCGCCATCACGGTTTTGACTTGCTATGGCGTCCTTCCGCGCGGTAGATATGCATTGCTCCGGATTGGATGCTAACCTGCGCGAAGTGTACTGCCTTGCTTTGTTGCTTGCATTGCTGAGGCAACGAGCTTCCGGACGTAGTTGATGTCAATCTCCTCGTCCTTCTTCTTTAGGAGCTCCGCAGCCTTCTTCATGTTATCCTTTGGAGTTGCGAGCGGCTGCTGCTCTGTGGGTGTTGCGAAGGTAATCTTGCGGGGAAGGATGGCCTCTCGCCTGATTCTAGCTTCTTCCTCCTGCACAAATTTTACCTTGGCCTCCCAGTGCTTCTCGAGTTGCCTGACCTTTTCGAGAGATTCATCGACCTCGCGGTCCTTCTTCTGAAAGTGGTCCACGAAATTTGCCGCTATGGTTCTTTCTTCCGCCATTGCGGCTGCGGTCTGGCGAACTTCGAGCTGTTGCTAGCATCTCCTGTCTTTTGGCTTCTAAGGCCGCCGGATCTGCAGCTTCCTCGGGAGTTATTGGCTTGTTGAGGATATCGGACTTTGCGACTAAATCCATGCGTGCTTGCTCGACCATCTCTTACGAGTGACAGGACATCGTTTCGCGGTCGTGCCCGATCTAACGGAGACCTTACGTTGGATGGTCATGGGTCGGAGTTGGAGGCTTCGTCTTCCGTGTCCGGCTGATCCAGCGGTGCCACAGTTGCTAGAACCTGCATCGGCTGGGCGGATTCCACTTCAGCTTGCTCACCGCCTCCGAGTTCCTCAAGTTTGCGGTTGAATTCCTCTGTGTTCATGGATGACGCGCCGTCATCTTCTTCCCCGATTGCGAGCTCCTTCGTCAAGCGATTGTATTCTTCTGTGCCTATTGAGGAGGCATCATCGGAATTTGGGCTCAGGTTTCCGAGGATAGATTCCTCAGGGTTTCCGGCTTCCTCTTGTCCCGGAGCGTCGCTGTCTCCGACTGCTTCTGGCAGATCCGGAGCTACGTTGTTTCCGGGTGCCTCAACTTGCAAAGGATCAGCCTCGTCCTGGTGGAGGGCGTCTCCTGCGGTATGGGCCAAGAAGTGCACGAAGTGACACCTTTGCTTCTCTAACACACGGGAGACCCGGGCGGATCGCATTGGTCTTCCACCGTTTTCTCTCTGCTCGGGGGCGGATTGGGTGGGTTTTGATTTTTCCTGATCTAAGGCGGAACCTTCCTTAAGAAGCTCCTGCGACTCAGATCGGATCTTCGCGATAGCGTCCAGCTCAGCGGCGGACGCGTCAGCGTTACTTACCAGTGCGTTTCCGTCGGAATCGACGGTCTCGCCGATGAAGATGTGGATGCCGCCGATTGGGACGATGGAGAGCTTGACGGGGTTTGTCCTAGCCGGAATCCGGAGCTCGTCCGGACGGACGATCGGAAAATTCCCGGCGTAGAGTACGCGCCCCACGAGCGATCGAGTCGTCGTAGCTTCCCATGGCGGAGCCCTCCCGGTTCCGGCCTCCAGACGCCTCAGGCCCCACGGTGGGCGCCAACTGTCGTTGCCTAATCGACGACACCTCGGAGGAGGGATCCTCATGAGGGGGAGAAGAAGTAGGGGCCATAGGGCGGAGTGCACACGGGACGGTGGTACGCGAGTTACCCAGCTTCGGAACACCTGCACGATGACAGGGCCTACTGCTGCTTGTCTGGAATTATCTGGGCGCTTGCGCGTTGTTACAATGGTTGTGGTTGTGCCTATAGGGCTCCCGGGATCCGGCTTATAAAGGCGCACGGATCTAGGGTTTACATGGAGAGTCCTAGCCGGAATACAAGTTGCCTAACTACGGTACAATATCTTGCCGTGTACGTCAAGGATCCGCCTTCCTTATGGCCGTACTGGATCCGGATACTTTATGGGCCTTCACGGATCCGGCCTCCTTCGTAGGTCGGTTAGGATCCGGCTCCGAGTTCTGGGCTGGACTTCATCCTTCTTGATCAACGGCAAGCTGGGCCGCCCGATGGGCCCCATGCCACCATCACCGTCTGTGGGCCACCCGGGCTTGCCGGATCTAGGCCATGTCGTTGATATACCCATAAAGTATACCCACAACAGTGATGATGGCGAATATTTGCCGTCATCAGACTTCCATGGAAGAGGCCCTCCATCAACAAAAGACATCTTGGTCTCTGGAAACCTGAAACTAGCAGCATGACTTATGCGCTTAAACCTGTTTTCATACTCACAGTTTTGATTATGAACATCATAGAGTTGAGCTTGGAGTTTGTTGGTGGTGTCGTGAAGTGAGAAGATATCGTCCCACAACTTTGCAGTCTCCTTCTTGTGTCCATCAATGAGTTCAGACACAATCTTGTGAAAGATATCCACTTCACGCTCAGCCATCTTCTTGTAGTTGAAAACCTCTTGTTCCAGTTTCTCCATCCTGTCTTCCAAACTCCCTTCTCCCTTAGGACCCTGGACATCTTTGATCTGCAACTCTCCATCCACGAGCAGCAACTCTTTGGGGTGCATCTTCAGCTCGTTCATGTACGGGTTGACGACGTCCTCAAAGAAGCTGTCCTTCTGAGTTCCCGACGAGGACATGGTGGATCTAGATCCGAAGCAGATCCTGGCAAAAAACAGCTCGAAACAAAACACGACGAGAAAACGATATACGGACTTCCAGGGGTCCGGGGGATTATATAGCAAATATTTTTACGACAAAAGGAAGGTTCCAGGCCGAAAACGAGTGGAAACGGGACACCGAGGTGCCGTCACCATAGGTCGGCGCGGCCGAGGGTGGGGCCCGCGCCGGCCTGTGGTGACGGGCCCTCGCGCGTCTTTTCCACTCCGTTTCGATTCCGTAATTTTTCATATTTTCCAAAAACAGCAGAAATAATGTTCGGAAAGGTAAACGCGGACTTTTTATTACCTGTCCTGTTACCTATTCAAAGCCCGAGTTACGGCGGACTGTCAATTTGTCCTTTGATGAAAGCCTCCGGTGTTTCCACTTGAATAATATCAACATCAACATTATAAGAATCACCCGAGATATAATGCTTGAGTCTTTGTCCATTCACCACTTGTGTGGCATTGCCTTGGAGAGAGCTAATTTTAATTGCTCCCGAACGATACACCTCCTCAACAACATATGGTCCTTCCCACTTCGAGAGTAATTTCCCTGCAAAGAATGCGAGACGAGACCGATACAATAGGACTTTATCCCCAATATTAAACTCTCTTTTGATGATCCTTCTATCATGCCACTTCTTAACTTTTTCTTTAAAGAGTTTAGCGTTTTCATAAGCTTCACTTCTCCATTCATCTAGAGAACTTAATTGCAACAACCTCTTATTACCGGCTAGTTTCGGATCTTTATTTAGTTCTCTAACAGCCCAATAAGCTTTGTGCTCTAGTTCTAAAGGTAAATGACAAGCTTTTCCATAAACCATTTTATAAGGTGACATTCCCATAGGATTTTTATAAGCAGTTCTATAAGTGACATAGGCATCCCAAATGGGCCTGCCAAAGATAGTACCCGGAGTTTACTGAAGGCCCACTACCCGAAGAATAAGAAGATTCGAGAGTCCAAGATATATTAAGGAAAGCTAGAGTTGTAATAGGAAGTGTTATTCGTAATCCGGCGGGACGAGTTAGAAACCGTCCCGGACTCGTAACTTGTACAAAACGAAACCCTCGGCTCCGCCTCCTATATAAGGGGAGTCGAGGGACAAAGAAAGGATCGAATCGATCGTCAACATAACCCTAGTTTTCATAATCGTCGAGTACTTTTCGCCTAAACCTTCGAGATCTACTTGCCCTCTACTTCTAGCAAAACCCTAGTCTACAATCTGTAGGCATTGACAAGTTAATTCTTTGTCAATTGGCGCCGTCTGTGGGGATTAGAGGTTGCAAGGAGCTGATCTCGATGGCACGTTCAAGATCTTCGACATCGTCAACAGCAAGCAACGCATTGGATCGAGGTAACAAGGAAAAAACTGATCTATTCAATTTTATTCCTCACCCGCCCTCCCGTATGGATGCATGTGCCTATCTGGAGGAGCCCATCATCATGACGTTCGGAGAATTCCGATTTGGCGTCAACAAGGAAGGATCCTACCGTCTCGAAGTTCCGATCTCGCCGGAATTTTCAGCGGTCGATTCCAACTTTTCGTCGAGTAACGAGGAGTTTTCGTCGCCATACTTCATCGACAACAAGGCAAGCGGAAAGCTCGCCAAGATCTTCAGCAACACATCCTTCGAGTCGTCTGCGGACTCCTTTATAAGCAGCGACTCCGACAGCGTCGACAGCTTCAACTTCATCGACAAGTCTATCGCCATCGGAAAGGTCTTCACCACTCTATATGATGGTGTCACCAATCTCGATAAAAATCAATGCGCAAAATATCATCGGATCTATGTGGTAGAAGGGGCAGGCACATCGGAACCGCAAACGTCGGAGGCTTTCGACGAATTGGGAAATCCATACGTCGATCCCGCTGATCTCAGACATGGCTTAGGCACTAAATATCCTGGATCCACAACTCGCGCAAGAGTACAGCTCCCGCAAGAAGCGTGGGATAGGGCTGCGAAAGCCATGGATGGTTCAGAACCTATGACCACCACTGCTACTGCACAAGAACTTCAAGCATATCAATATAGACTTGCTCGAGTAAGCAGAGAGTTAGAAAAATAGACAGCATCCTTGAATAGGAGGAAAGAAGCAGCTTCTGCATCAAGCAGACGCCGAGCAGAGTTAAGTCGACAATCAGGAAATTTGGGAGATAGTCACAGAGAGGCTCGAAGGAGAGCCCAATCTCGTCTGCAAAACATACCTGAAGCAGAAAGAGGAAACATAATCCAAAATCTCGACATGTCCTTTATGTCGATCGATGAAAGGGGAAATATCATCCCAAAAACGCCAGAGGCAGGTTACATGGCAACACAAGCATACATCTTGGCGTCCAGACCACCTCCTGGAGACCCGAGAGAACCATTGTTCAATATGGCGATGGCTGGAGTAGGAGTCATGGGAACAGCGTTTACAACAACGCCTCCCGAAGAAAATCCTAGGCAAAATAGTCCACGACATACCGCAGCAGTTCAAGACCCACCAAGAACAAGTGGGGCAAGAGACACAGCAGTCCAAGTAAGGGTGGACAGAGCGCGACAAGAAAGAAGGGAGCGTCAGCACTCGCCAGAGCTTGCCGATGAAGATATGTGTGGACTCCCATGCTTTACGAGAAGAGTTCGCAAAACTCGAGTACCGAAAGGGTTCAAGTTACCCGAGAATTTCAAGAAGTTCGACGGCTTGCAAGATCCCGAAGACTGGCTCGTGGATTATCTCGAGATGGTAAAGCTGGTAGGAGGAACCAGAGCAACAGCCATGCAAAGTATCCAAGTCCACCTGAGCGGTGCCGCGAGATCTTGGATAAAGAAACTCCCCTTAAATTCCATCGACAGCTGGGATAACTTTGAGGACATCTTCGTGAAAAACTTCCGATCCACCTGCAAGAAACCTGCGTCGTTGGAAGAGTTGAGGGCGTGTCGACAAAAACACGACGAGTCGATGAGGAAATATATACAGCGGTGGAACATTATTAAAAACTCGGCAGAGGACATATCTGACGAAAGAGCCATAGACGCATTCGTGGCAGGAATCCGACGAGCAGATTTCGTCGAGGACTTGGGGAGAACTAATCCCAAGACAATTTCAGCATTGATGGAAATCGCTAACAAGTGGGCAGATGGAGAAGACGCAATATACAACAAGCGACACAGGTCGCCAGAAGAAGATCGTGGTCGAAATTATCAAAATAGAAGGCGATTTTCTCGCCAGTTCTACAACAACGATGCTCCCGGCCATATATCGGCTGGTTTTCGAGGAAATCCTGGAGGAAATAGTCGAGATGATTATCAAAGGAGTAATGAGCAACAAGGCGACAATAGAGGTGATTTTCGTGGCAGCAGGCAAAATAGTGGACCAAGGATTCAAAGACCTTACGTGTCTCCCGAGGAGATGATGAACGGTCCGTGTCAAATGCACTTTTACCTCGACAACAATGGAAAGAGGCAGTCAGGACATCTCCAGAAAGACTGCCGTAATTTTCAGGCAATGTTGCGAGCCGCAGGAATTGCAAATGCCCAAGCAAATAACAGAAACCCTCGGGAGCCAAGGAGCGAGATTCACCTTCCACCTCCTCCCGCAATTACGGACGAAAATCGGCATCAGCTTAGAATTGCGGCAGCACCACACCCACCTCCATATGTTGACCCCAACTCTAACGGTGTGGTCTCGATGATACAGAAGGCTAGACCATCAAATAGGGCGCAGAAGGTAATCTCGCGACAAGTGTTCATGGCAGAAAAGATGCCTCCACCAACAGTCGAGTACTTAAATTGGTCGGGGCAAGATATCGGCTTCACAATCGCAGACCATCCGCAGCAAGTTCCTCGACCAGGACAATCAGCACTCATCTTACCCGCAGTAATTGCTGGTTTCGACGTGTCGAGAGTTTTCATAGATGGCGGCAGCAGCTTAAACCTCATGTATGCAGATACATTGAGGAAGATGAACATATCCCTAGCAAATCTGAAACCAACTGATACACGTTTTCACGGGATTACACCAGAGAAGCCAAGTTACCCATTGGGCAAGATCAACCTCGACGTTCAGTTTGGAACCCGAGAAAACTACAGGATAGAGAATCTGGAGTTCGAAGTGGTGGATTTCCCGTCGCAATATCACGCCTTGTTGGGACGACCAGCGTATGCCAGGTTCATGGCAGTGCCGCATTATACATATTTGTTGTGGAGGTTGCCTGGGCCCAAGGGACCTATCACAATCAAAGGAAGCTTTGCATTATCCGATAAATGCGACAAAGATTTTCATCGACTGTCAGAAACTTTCGGGATGCAAGCAGAATATGCGGCGCCAAGGTTCACTGATTATGATGTGCTACCAGAAGTAGGGAGATCTTCTAAGGAGCCAACTTTCAATATAACCAAGGATTCAAAAGAGGTACAGATCCACCCGACAGATCCAAAGAAAACGACATCCATTGCCGCAAACATGGATGTCGCATAGGAAAGCGCGCTCGTCGAGTTCCTCCGTGAGCACTGGAGAATCTTCGCATGGTGTCCAGCTGACATGCCAGGAGTACCCAGGGAACTTGCCGAGCACCACCTCAATTTGGATCCTCTCGCAAGACCAGTAAAGCAACCTTTGCGGCGTTTTTCGGAGCCTAGCCGCAAAGCCATGTTATCTGAAATAGATCGACTCAAAGATGCTGGCTTCATCAGAGAAATATCTACAGAAGCCACATGGGTAGCTAACCCAGTGATGGTGCCGAAGAAACACACGATAGTCCTTCGCATGTGCGTCGACTTCACGTGTCTCAACAAACATTGTCCCAAGGATCACTTTCCCCTCCCAAGGATCGATCAAATCATCGACTCCACGGCAGGATGCGAACGTCTTTCCTTCTTGGACGCATATTCTGGTTATAACCAGATCAGACTAAAAGAAGAAGATGAAGCCAAGACAGCGTTCATCACACCTTATGGCGTGTTTTGCTACAAAACAATGCCCTTTGGTCTGAAAAACGCGGGAGCAACATATCAGCGAATGATGCAGAAGTGCCTAGCAACACAGATCGGGAAAAATGTACAAGTCTACATCGACGATGTCGTAATAACATCAAAGAAAGGGTCGACTTTGATCGAAGATTTGAAGGAAACCTTTGACAACCTCGACAAGTTCTGCCTCAAGCTGAACCCGACAAAGTGTTCTTTCGGAGTTCCCGCTGGAGAACTTCTCGGGTTCTTAGTATCAGCAAGGGGGATTGAAGCTAATCCCGAAAAAATACAGGCCATTGTCACTATGAGAAAGCCAACAAAGTTGAAAGAAATACAACAGCTAACGGGGCGAGTCGCAGCTTTAAGCAGATTCGTCGCCAGGCTAGGAGAAAAGGCGCTGCCGTTCTATGCATTGATCAAACAAGGGGAAAAATTTCAATGGAACGAGGAAGCAGACAGAGCCTTCGAGAACCTCAAGCGAGCAATTTCGACACCACCAATATTAGTGGCACCGAAAGAGAAAGAACCTCTCCTCTTGTATATCGCAGCTACACCTCAGGTGGTCAGCACGGCCCTAGTGGTCGAAAGAGAAGAAGAAGGCAAGCTTCATGGAGTTCAAAGGCCAGTATATTTCATCAGCGAAGTACTGTCGCCGTCAAAACAGCGGTACCCGCAATATCAAAAGCTAGCATATGGAGTATTCACAACAGCAAGAAAATTGCGACACTATTTTTCGGCGCACCCGATAATAGTGGTCAACGAGGCTCCCTTATCAAATATACTGAACAACCCAGAAGCTACGGGTCGTGTCTCCCTTTGGGGAATAGAACTTTCCCCTCGGGACATCACGTATGAAAAAAGAAAAGCAATAAAATCACAGGTTTTACCAGATTTCATTACAGAGTGGATGGAGCTACAAAACACGGGGCCTCCAGATTTATCGAGAACCTGGACCATGAACTTCGACGGGTCCAAAAGATTGGAAGGTGCTGGAGCAGGCGTAATATTGGTATCACCCGAAGGCGATAAGTTGAAATATGTTTTGCGGATGACGTTCCCAAACGCGTCTAACAATGAAGCAGAATATGAAGCTCTCATACACGGGATGAAGATGGCGAAAGCTTGCGGTGCAACCCGACTGAAAATTTTCGGCGACTCACAATTGGTGGCACAGCAAGTCATGAACCAATGCGAGGCAGTCAACGAAAGTATGATAGCATATAAAGAGGTGTACAATGAGCTGGAGAAGCTATTCGATGGATGCGAGGTAAATCACATCAGTAGGATGAGCAACGATGAAGCCGACGTTCTTGCAAACATCGGGTCACAGTGCCTCGCGATACCTCCAGGCGTATTTTGGGAAGAGATAAGCGAAAGATCAACAAAGCCAGCAAAAACAAAGAAGGAGAAGAAAGAGAAACCCTCGAATATCACCAAAGACATAGCAGAAGAAGAAGAAGAGCAAGAGCTAGTCATGATGGTGCAAATTCCATGGATGCAGGCTTACATATCATATATCCTAAGGAAAACCATACCCGACGATCCAGTCGAAGCAAGGCGAATAATTAGGCGATCAAAAGCTTTTACTGTGGTAAAAGGGGAGCTGTACAAACGCAGTATCTCGGGTGTGCTACAACGGTGTGTTACACCCGAAGAAGGAAGGATCATCCTAAAGGACGTGCATGAAGGAATATGTGGGCATCACGCCAGTAGTAGAGCTATCGCGGCTAAGGTTTTTAGAGCAGGATTTTATTGGCTCACAGCAATAGAGGATGCAAAGGAAATAGTGCGCACTTGCGACGCGTGTCAAAGATTTGCGGCAAGACCCCACTCACCAGCAGCGGAGCTTATGCCAATCCCACTGTCTTGGCCTTTTGCTCAATGGGGTCTCGACATGGTAGGTAAATTGCACAAAGCTTCGCCAGGAGGATATGAGTATTTGCTGGTGGCTGTCGACAAATTTACCAAATGGATAGAGGCAAAGCCAATAAATTCACCAGATGCAGCATCTGCAATAAAGTTTGTGAAGAGCATCGTCTTTCGCTTTGGAGTCCCTCACAGCATCGTCACAGACAACGGCAGTAATTTTACGTCAAAAGAATTCAAAGCATACTGCGCAGAAGTAGGCATCAAATTGAGCTTTGCATCTGTTGCACATCCACAGACCAACGGTCAAGTCGAGAAGGCCAATGGCATTATCTGCAATGGCATCAAGAAGCGCCTGCTAGGACCTTTGGAAAAAGCTAGGCATACTTGGCCAGAGGAGTTACCAAGTGTTTTGTGGAGTATTCGAACAACACCAAATACAGCGACGCAGGAAACGCCGTTCTTTTTGGTCCACGGAGCTGAAGCAGTCTTGCCGATAGAAATAGAGCACGATTCTCCACGAGTCGCAGAATATGACGAAGAAACTTCGAGAAAAGCTTTGGAGGACGATATCGACGCACTCGATGAAGCTCGAGACGAAGTCCTGTCACGAGTCGCCAAATATCAGCAGGACCTGAAAAACTATCACAGTCGACGATTGCGGCCAAGATCTTTCCAAGTTGGTGACCTGGTTTTACGACTCAATCAAAAAAGCCATGAAAAACTCGAGTCACCGTGGCTAGGACCATACATCGTCACAGAAGTAATAGAAGGAGGAGCATACAGAATCAAAGACAAGAAGACAGGGATTGACGAGCCAAATCCCTGGAACGTGGCACAGCTCAGGCGTTTCTACGCCTAGATGTCGAAAATATAGTCCTCCTTTGTAAAACTACAATATACTGAAACGCCCGCGAGTTTTCAGACGCACTCTTTTCCTTTTTCGGGGCACCGAGTGGGGCCGGGAAAGGTTTTTAATGAGGCGGGCTCGCGGTGCTGCAATATAATAAAGATAGTGGAATTATATATCTTTTTCTCGACAGGATCAGGGGATTCCCCCTAAAAGATACAATATATATATACACACATTGTCGATGAACGCAAAAAGAAGCATCCTGCCTTGGTAGAAAAATACCTCGCCAAAGAGATATCGACAAAATAGTGATCAACAAAAAGCTCGGAGGCTTGCACCCGCAAAAAATAGTACACAGTGTATATTATCTTGCCTTGGTACAACCTCGCATTATAATAAACAATCGCAATCAAAACGCCCGGGGCTTGGCGACAAAAATAAAATGACTTTACAATATAGTTCGTATACACAGGATACAAATTTTGGAATAAGTTCGTCTTCAAGGATTTCCCAATAAATTGTCTATGGTCAAGCGCTCATTATTTACAGCGCGAGTACTATGCTCAGCGTAGCTACCCTTCACGAAGAATTTGGAATCCATCCGAAGAAGTTCATCCATCATATCTTCAGCAACAGGAGTAACAATGTCATCGTATTTGCCGAAGTTTCTTTTCTTCTTCGACATCTTCTCCAGGCACTTTGGGACAACTTGCCCTACGTCTAACTTCGGGTAGCAAATCTTTATCATGATCATCGCAAACCTTGCGCCAGCAGCTAGTTGGGCTCGAACAAAGCCGTGGATGCGAGGAGCATCTCGAAATTTGTCCATCAACGCAGGAAGAGTCTCTGGCATCTTATTGCGAGGAAACATGGTACCATAAACCAGAGACAAAGTCCTTGTACAGAAGTCAAGATATTCGCGAACCTGAAGTGCACGATCTTGAAATCTCACGATTTGGCGAGTCCGTTCAGGTGTGCCCCAAAAAGTCGACCCATGTTCACGCGCAAGCCGAAGAAGAACATTGGAACGAGCCTCGACACGTTCATCTTCAGTTGTAGTATCCAAAAAAGCACCTATTGTTTCTTAAAACAATTCAGTGGGCAATAAGGAGGCAAGCAGCAAAGGAAAAGAAGAAGCAAGATAAAGACAATGAAACTTACCCGCCATATCCAAGCTAGCATCTGTTAGCAGCTGGAGCATAGAATTTTCTCGAGATGTAGCTACGGCAGCCTCAGCAATAGCGGCGTCCCTTTCAGTTATGGCATCCTGAGCTTGTTGAAGCGCAATTTTTTCCCTTTGAGAAGATTCTCGAGATTGCTCCATAAGCATAAGCGACTGTTTCTTCACGGACTGAAGTTGTTGTCGAAGTTCTTGTAAATCTTCCGACAAAGGTGTGCTGGAAGACCCTTCAAGGTAATTGTCGTCGTTTCTTACTTTCTTCGACAAGGAAGACGCGGGAGCAGCATCGGGAGGAGAAGGATTCGTTGAATAATTGTCAAATATCAACTGGAAAAGAAAATCCCCGAATCAAAGATAGCATCAAAAGGAATTTCATTGATTGGAGAAAATTTACATGGCCATTACAAAAGAAGTTCTCCTAAGGGATTGGCAGGGAATTTGTCGCCAACACTAAAATGGCGACAATAGCAAAGGAAACAAAGAAAGCAAAAACTAGACCTCCGGCTTTGATGAGCTAGGGGTCGAAGACGGCTTGATCCCGATATAAGCCAGGATTTTCTTCGTGTTGGGCTTAGCTGCCTTGATCAAAGACTTCCACCTCGACTGTTCTATCTGATCAGTGTCGCCAACTTTCGCCCAGTCGATAGACTGCTGACTATCAGCAACCAAGGCGACAGTATTTTCCACGGCAACCTTCATATTCTCATGACGCACCCTTAGCCCAAGATCTTCTGATGGATTAAAGCACTTGGCGAGGTTAAGGAAAGTCGCGGGTTCCTCTTTCTTTGGGAAAAAATAAGGAAAAAGCCGCGACAACCCTGCTTTGGCCTGATCAATGCCTTCACGTGCCTCTGATCCATGAACCTCGAGGAATGAAAGGGCGTCAAGAAGAGGATCATTGACGGGTTCTTCAAGTTGAAACTCTTGAGCTGTTCTAGCTGTCAAGAAAGAAACTCATTGAGCAACAAACGAGCGCAGAGAAGGAAATACAAAAAATAATAAGTGGTACTTACCGACGAAGCGGCGACTTTGCGTCCTTAAACGCTTAAGGATCGCCTCTTCACGAGCAGATTGGGCAGCTATATGATCGCTCAGAGAAGTTTCAGCGGTGTGAAGCCTTTTTCTAAGATCTTCGACACCAGCAGCGTCAACCTTGGCCTTGTCAGCTTCTGCTCTAGCTTCAGTAGCATCCAATTCGGCCTTTTTGCGAGCCTTTTCACTATGCTCTAACTGTTGAGCAAGTGTGTTGGCACGCTCATTGGCCTCCGCCAGTTTTTCTGGCAAAAAAGAAAAATATAGTTAAAAACTTCGACAACAAAGGAGCAAAAGGGCAGAGGCAAAAAAGAAGCAGCAAAACATTACCTTCAGTTTTATTAGCATATTCACGGTACCCAACAAATTGGGCACCGATGCGAAGAAGATCCTTGATCATAGGCTGTTAAAAAAAAGGACAAAGAGAAAATGGGGGTATGAGAAAAATATGGTGATACACAGAAGTAAACAGAGAAAACATAAAACAATGACAAAAAAAGTGAAGAACTTACATCCTCCATGAGAGGGTTCGAGGAGCTACTCAATTGGAGAGTAGGTTCCGCGATAATCTCCGTCCTTGCCCTTTTCGGTGAAGAGGCTCGGGGGCTCGAAGGAGGAGTAGAAGCGCCGATGTTTTGTTGAGGAGGCGAGGATTCCTCTCCTTCAACCCGCGGCTCTGAAATAACTAGGGTATGTGACATACTCGTTCGAGCAGCCACATCCAAAGTTGGTGTGTCTTCGTCATCATCACTATCAAAAAAGGATGGCAGCATAAAAAGCAAGGCAAGCAAAATTCTTCGAATAGGAAAATAAAAAAGACAGGGAACTCACGAACTGATGAGACTCGCGAGATATGGGTCATAAGCTGCCTTTTGCGGTGAAAGAGCAGTTTCTTTGGGTTGAGAGGTCCCGGAGTCCTCGACGTCATTTCTCTTCCTTTTGTTCTTCGGAGAAACAGCAGGAGGAGGAGTTTGTGCTGAGGTAGTATCTTCAGAAGCAGCATCCTTTTCAACAGATCCCGCAGATTTTCGAGAATCTGCGGGTTCATTCACAAAGGAGGGGGCTTCCTGGTTGTCATCAGTGACAATGGCCCTTTCCTCGACGTCTCCACCCTCAGGAAGAGGAGGAAGTGAATCCATAGAAGGATGGTTCTGTCGAAAAATATAAAGACATAAAAAAAAATTAGAGAAATATCAAAACAATGAGATGCAGGAAAAGATCGGAACAAGGAACAAATTCGAGAAGACAAAATACCTTGGGGAGAGGATTGGTAGAGCTATATGGTTTCACGCGGCAAGAGGAAGGAATAGGATCCTTCTTGTTCAGCGAAGTAATTTTTCGGACAAGTTTTTCCAAGTCCTTCACAGCAAGATCCTTCGACAACCT
Organism: Lolium rigidum; assembly: GCF_022539505.1. Lineage (NCBI taxonomy): Eukaryota > Viridiplantae > Streptophyta > Magnoliopsida > Poales > Poaceae > Lolium > Lolium rigidum. The sequence continues at coordinate 43,460,743 of NC_061510.1, read as the reverse complement.
ATTGGCGTCATTCTCACCAGCATACGTCCAAAGGGGATTTTTGCGAGCCTGAAGAGGCTGCACTCTAATACGAAGAAAGTAGGCAATGATTTGAACACCAGAAAGTTCTTTGCCTCGAGTATTCTGAAGCTCATGAATACGAGTCATAAGCGTTTATGTCGCCTTTCTCTCTTCTTCGGAAGCTTCAGCATCCCAAGAATGGCGGCGTTGAATTTTGGCACTTCCGTCAAAAGGGACTATGTTGTGCTCGACAGAGTTGGCATCTTCTTCGTGAATATAGAGCCACCTTCTGCGCCATCCTTGGACAGAATCAGGAAATTTGACGTCGAAGTAATCAACATCAGTTCGGACGCAGATAACAACTCCACCTATGTTATAGGTGGTGCTGTGGGAGCCATTGCGGCGGAGGCAGAAAATGCGCTTCCAAAGAATCCAATTTGGAGTGATTCCAAGGAAGCATTCGCACAATGTGATGAAAATAGAAATATGAAGGATGGAATTGGGGGTCAGCTGGTGTAGCTGAATCCCGTAGACAAAGAGAAGGCCGCGGAGGAAATCGTGAATTGGGGTAGAAAGGCCGCGGATGAGATGATCAACGAAACTAACCCGGTACTCCATTGGAGGGTTGGGGTAGCTTTCTTCGCTGGGGAAGCGGATGGCGTCTTCTTTCTTCATCAAGCCAAGCCTTTTCAGCAGGTTAACATCCTGGTTTGTGACTTTGGACCTCTCCCACTCCGCGATTCCTAGATCCGTGGCGGCCATTGATGAATCAGGTGTGCTGTGGCGAGTGAGACGCGTGCGTGGTGGCATCAACGGCAGTGACAAAGCAATGCTTAGGCGTGCGAAAGATCAAACAGATTTGGGCGCAGGGGAAGTTTTTGCAGAGGGGAACAGATGTGCGGCGCAAACGAAGGACTGGACCGAGGTTGAAGAAAGGTTTATATAGGATCCGGACGAAGCAGTGCACCGTTGGATGAAGAAATCGTGTGGTGCAAAAGGATCTTGTAGATACAAGGGTAAAAAGGTATTTTTACTCGGGAAGGAATGGAACAGGCGTTACTGTACGTGCGCCAGGAAAAGCGGAGGACGTGTGTCCCCCACTTGTACGACGTGTTAACGTGGTGGGAACAATGGACCCACAAGGCAGAAAAAATCCCAACTATTGATAAAGATGAAGAGAATTTGACAAGGGAAAAGTATGTCGACAAGAAAAAAAAAGAGAATGGCGACAGGATAAATCATTTGAATACTTTTGGAGCCTTTGATCAAATACAAGTTTTTGCCCAAACGCTCGGGGGCTACTTTGGAAAAATAGAAAATTCCGAGTATGACAAGATAGAAATGGCGAGAGCCTATGACCAAATGCAAGCATTTGTTCATAGCCTCGGGGGCTACTCCCATCGGGAGCGCTGGTCGCGCACCCGATAAATATAAAACTATAGAGAAAGATTATAAATATAGCGGCAATGGATAATAATCTGTGGAGCCTACACCCAAGCACAAGTTCTTGGATGTAGCCTCGGGGGCTACTCCCATCGGGAACGCTGTTCGCGTGCCCGATGAATTTTATCAAAATAAACAGAAGTGAGTATATTTCGAGTTACACAGATAACTCTACATATACTCCCATCGGGAAGACAAAATAAGTCATCAAATATGACTCGATAAAATGTGCTATTCCAAAGGCGAAAAGCACTCGACAATATATTCTCAGAATGCCAAAGTTGCGATCAATTTCTGAATGCCGCAAATTTGCGAAGGTAAGACCCCAGATCCGTTCTGCTGGGCGTGGCATCGCCAAAGACTCGCGCTCCGCTACTTTTATCCGTATCAACGGATACGAAGAAAAATCCTAACGGACGCGTTAGGTACCCGATAAATATGACCGGGACTCGACAGAATGGTAAGACCTTAAGCGGCACCTGTCGAAGTTTACACCAGTATCCCGAGATCATGTCCGGGGACGTGATCTTGAAGTAGGTTTTTGCGGATTGCCACTAGAGCAGTTAACTAGTACCTGATCCGTCAGATGAACTAGCCCCAACTACCATTATCCCTGTACAATATAGAATTTTATGTAAAGAAGTATAAATGAAAGTTCTCGAATAAAAATAAACAGTCGAGATTTCCCTTGACTCTACGATTCAAGTAAAATCTCGGGGGCTACTGACATAGGCATCCCAAATGGGCCTGCCAAAGATAGTACCCGGAGTTTACTGAAGGCCCACTACCCGAAGAATAAGAAGATTCGAGAGTCCAAGATATATTAAGGAAAGCTAGAGTTGTAATAGGAAGTGTTATCTGTAATCTGGCGGGACGAGTTAGAAACCGTCCCGGACTCTGTAACTTGTACAAAACGAAACCCTCGGCTCCGCCTCCTATATAAGGGGGAGTCGAGGGACAAAGAAAGGATCGAATCGACTGTCAACATAACCCTAGTTTTCATAATCGTCGAGTACTTTTCGCCTAAACCTTCGAGATCTACTTGCCCTCTACTTCTAGCAAAACCCTAGTCTACAATCTGTAGGCATTGACAAGTTAATCCTTTGTCAATAAGCCCATAGTGCTTCTTTCAATTTGCTAGCCCAATTCTTTCTAGATTTATTAACAGTCTTTCCTAAGATAGCTTTAATCTCTCTATTTGACAATTCTACTTGACCACTAGTTTGAGGGTGATAAGCAGAAGCAATTCTATGATTAATACCATACTTAGCAAGAGTTTTTCTAAAACCTCCATGAATAAAATGAGAACCTCCATCAGTCATAATATATCTAGGTATTCCAAATCTAGGAAATATAACATCTACAAGCATTTTTATAGAGGTCTCACCATCAGCACTTTTTGTAGGTATAGCTTCTACCCATTTAGTGACATAATCAACAGCGACAAGTATATGAGTGTTACCTTCGAAGAAGGGAAAGGACCCATGAAGTCGAATCCCCAACAATCGAATGGTTCAATAACAAGAGTATAATTCATAGGCATTTCATTGCGTCTAGAGATATTACCAACTCTTTGACATTCATCACAAGACAAAATAAATTTCCTTGCATCTTTGAAGAGTGTTGGCCAATAAAAACCTGATTGTAGAACCTTTTGCGCGGTTCTATCTCCAACGTGATGTCCTCCATAAACACTACCATGACATTTACTCAATATCTCCTGTTGTTCATATTCAGGAACACATCTTCGCATAATACCATCCACTCCTTCTTTATATAAGTGTGGGTCATCCCAAAAATAATGCCTCAAGTCATAAAAGAATTTCCTTCTTTGCTGAGCTGAAAAGGTTGGAGGCAAATACTTCGAAACAATAAAATTAGCATAATCTGCATACCAAGGGCTCTCTCGCGAGCTCACCTTTATTACAGCCAATTGTTCATTTGGAAAACTATCATTAACAGGAACAGGATCATAAGCAATATTTTCCAATCTAGACAAATTATCAGCAACAGGATTATCAACACCTTTCCTATCTATAATATGTAAATCAAATTCTTGCAACGAAGTACCCATCTAATAAGCCTTGGCTTAGCATCTTTCTTTGTCATAAGGTATCTAATTGCAAGCATGATCAGTATGAATTGTAACTTTCGAATCAACAATATAGGGTCTAAACTTATCACAAGCAAAGACTACAGCTAACAATTCCTTTTCAGTTGTAGCATAATTTCTTTGAGCAGCATCAAGAGTCTTACTAGCATAATGAATAACATTTAATTTTTTATCTACCCGCTGTCCAAGAACAGCGCCTACAAGAAAATCACTAGCATCACACATAATTTCAAAAGGCAAATTCCAATCAGGAGGTTCGACTACGGAGCAAGTTGTTAAGGCTTTCTTTAGAGTTTCAAAAGCTTCCTTACAATCATCATCAAAAACAAAAGGTACATCTTTTTGAAGAAGATTAGTAAGAGGCTTTGAAATTTTAGAGAAATCTTTAATAAATCTCCTATAAAACCCAAGCATGACCAAGAACACTACGAATACCTTTAACATCCCTCGGATAGGGCATCTTCTCAATTGCTTCAACTTTAGCTCTATCAACTTCAATACCTCTCTCGGAAATTTTATGTCCCAATACAATTCCTTCATTAACCATAAAGTGGCATTTCTCCCAATTAAGAACAAGGTTAGTTTCTTCACATCTCTCGCAAAACTTTATCGAGGTTTCGCAAGCAATTATCAAAAGAATTCCCATAGACAGAAAAATCATCCATGAACACCTCTACAATACTTTCGCAAAAACCATGAAAAATAGCAGACATGCATCTTTGAAAAGTAGCAGGAGCATTACATAAACCAAAAGGCATACGCCTATAAGCATAAGTTCCATAAGGACAAGTAAACGTGGTTTTCTCTTGATCTTTAGCTTTAACAAGCAATTTGTGAAAACCCGTAATAACCATCAAGGAAGCAAAAATGAGTATTTTTAGATAACCTTTCTAGCATTTGATCAATAAAGGGTAAAGGGTAATGATCTTTCTTAGTAACTTTATTAACTTTTCAAAAATCAATGCACATTCTATAACCTACAACTATTCTTTGAGGAATAAGCTCATCATTATCATTAGGCACAACAGTCATTCCACCTTTCTTAGGAACACAATGCACAGGACTAACCCATCTACTATCAGCAATAGGATATATAATACCAGCTTCAAGAAGTTTTAATACCTCGTTCCTTACCACCTCTTTCATCTTCGGAATTAGACGACGTTGATGTTCAACAACAAGCTTTGCATCTTCTTCCATATTAATAGCATGTTGGCAAATAGAAGGAGAAATCCCTTTCAAATCATCAAGAGTATAACCAATAGCTCCTCGGTGTTTCTTCAATATTTCCAATAACCTTTCTTCCTCAATCTCTGAAAGCTTAGAACTAATAATAACAGGATATATTTTCTTATCATCAATATGAGCATATTTAAGATTATCAGGTAAAGGCTTTAAATCAAAAACAGGATCTTCCTTTGGTGGCGGTGTTGTACCCAAATCTTCCACCGGTAAATCATGCTTGAGAATAGGTTGGCAAAGAAAAATTTCCTCAAGCTCATCTCTTTCTTTCCTAAAAGCTTCACTTTCACTATTCTCCAAATGTTGCTGCAAAGGATTATTAGGAACAAGAACAATAGATGCACACTGCTCCATTTTAAAATCATTACTAGGCAAGTCAGCTTTATAAGGAGTTTTGGTAAATTTAGAAAAGTTAAATTCATAAGGTTCACCAGCAAATCTAGTCAAAATTTTCTCTTTCTTACAATCTATAATAGCTCCACAAGTATTTAGAAAAGGTCTACCAAAAATGATAGGACAATGATCACTAGCAGCAGAACCAAGTACCAAAAAGTCAGCAGGATATTTAATCTTACCACATAGAACTTCCACATCTCGAACAATACCAATTGGAGAAATAGTTTCTCTATTAGCCAGATGAATAACCACATCAATATCTTCAAGTTCACAAGAACCAATTTCGTGCATAATCTTCGTGTAAAGCTCATAAGGAATAGCACTAACACTTGCACCAAAATCACATAAACCATAATAGCAATGATCACCAATTCTAACAGATAGCATAGGAACACTAACTTGTTTGGGTTTATTAGGATGTGAAACAATATTAGAAGCATCTTCACAGAAAATAATATGACCATCCTCCACATTTTCAGTCACAAGATCTTTAACTATTGCAACAGCAGGTTCAATTTTAATTTGTTCTTCAGGTTCTTTAGGTTTCTTTTCACTTTTATTAACAGCACTAGATATGACAGAGTACTCCTTCATTTTAGCAGGGAAAGGAGTTTTTTCAATATAATCTTCAGGAATAACATTATCAACAGTTTCAATCACTACACATTTGTTTACAGATGAATCAACTTTATCTTTATACGGTTCATGATACTTATCAAAATTCTTCTTAGGCAATTCATAATGAGAGGCAAAAGCTTTATAAAGATTTGCAACAACTTGGGAATCAAGACCATATGTAGCACTCATATTACGAAATTTATCAGTATCCATAAAAGCTTCAATGCATTTATAATCATAAATTATACCTGATTCTCTATCTTTGTCGTTCTCCCATCCTTCAGTATTTTCTTGGATCCGATCAAGAAGGTCCCTTTTAAACTCTTCTTTGTTGCGTGTAAATGATCCCGAACAAGAAGTATCCAAGCAAGGTCTTGTCTTGAAAAGAAAGTCTTGCATAGAAATTATCAATAATAACATTACCAGGAAGCTCATGAATGGGGCATTTGAGCATTAAAGACTTCAATCTCCCCCAAGCTTGGGCAATACTCTCTCCATCATGAGGCCAGAAATTATATATGCGGTTCCGATCTTTGTGAATTTCACTTGGAGGATAAAATTTGGAATAAAATAAAGGCACAATGTCCTCCCAATCAATAGAATCACCATTCTTCAGCAATTTATACCAGGTGCGCCGCTTACCGCATAGCGATATAGTGAATAGTTTCTTTCTAACTTCATTCATAGAAATACCTGCACATTTGAATAACCCGCATAATTCATGCAAAAACAATAAATGATCACCAGGATGGACAGCTCCATCCCCTTCATAGCGGTTATCCATAACACGTTCAATAATTTTCATAGGTATTTTATATGGTACTACTTCCTCACCTGGCGCTTCATCCACTACCGTTGCAGTAGTAGTAGATTTCCCAAATAGAAATTGAAGAGAAGATCTCTCCATAATGACTTATAGCAAGCAGTAGTAAATAAAATCAGCACAAACAGTAAAGGTTTTCCTTACCAATTCCGCTTACCAATAGCGCTTAGCTCCCTGGCAACGGCGCCAGAAAATAGTCTTGATGACCCACAAGTATAGGGGTGTATCGTAGTATCTTCGATAAGTAAGAATGTCGATCCCAACGAGGAGCAGAAGGTGTTGGCAGCAGTTTCGATGAAGGATTTACTGTAAATGCTCACAAACAAGTATTCAAGGGGTTTTGATGTAACAGATGAATAAAGTACGAGTAAGTAAAATGCGAGAGAAATAATTGCAGCAAGTGGCCCAATCCTTTTTAGCACAAAGGACAAGCCGGTTTGTTTACTTATAATGACCAAGCGTTCTTGAGGACACACGGGGATTTTAGTCTAGTACTTTCGCTTCATGTGGCTTAATAATCTTCATTGTTTTGATAAGTGTTGTGTGGGTGAACCTATGCTAATGCACCGCCCTTCCTAGGACTAATACATACTTGTGATTATACCCCTTGCAAGCATCCGCAACTACAAGAAAGTAATTAAGATAAATCTAACCACAGACCTTAAACTCGAGATCCTCGCGATCCCTCTTGCATCGATATACTAACGGGAGCTCAGGTTTCGTCACTCCGGCAACTCCGCAATTAGCAACCGAATACAAGATGCACTCCCCTAGGCCCATAAATGGTGAAGTGTCGTGTAGTCGACGTTCACACGACACCACTAGAAGAATAACACCACAACTTAAATATCATAACATTAAATATTACTCAACCATAATTCACTACTAGCATTTAGACTTCACCCATGTCCTCAAGAACTAAACGAACTACTCACGAGACATCATATGGAATACAATCAGAGGTGATATGATGATGAATAACAATCTGAACATAAACCTTGGTTCAATGGTTTCACTCAATAGCATCTATAACAAGTAGAGAATAATGCCGGGAGAGTTTCCCCTATCATACAATCAAGATTTAACCCAAATTGTTACAGCGGTGACGAGGTGCAGCGGTGGTGATGGCGGTGTAGATGGTGGAGATGATGATGATGATGATGGAGATGATGTCCCGCTCGATGACGATGGCGATGGCGTCGATTTCCCCCTCCGGGAGGGAATTTCCCCGGTGGATTCCTGCCCGCCGGAGAGCTCTTTCTCTCTCGGTGTTCTCCGCCCCGCGAGGCGGCCGTAACCCTTCGTGAGGTCCTCTCTCGTGGCTTAGGTTTTCGGGACGAAGGAGTACGCGAAGAAAAGGAGGCGAAAGGGGCTGTGGGGCCCCCACACCACGGGGTGGCGCGGCCGGGCCATGGGCCGCGCCGGCCCGTGGTCCGGGCCCACAGTGGCTCCCCTCTTCTTCCCCTTCCGGCTCCCTCCGTCATCCGGAAAAATAGGAATTTACGTGAAATTTCCTTCCACAAGCTTGATCTTCCGAAATATTGCGTTCGACGGTGCTTTTTCCAGCAGTAATCCCGGCTCCGGTGCTTGATCCTCCAATAATGATGAAACATGCAAAATAGATGAAATAACATAAGTATTGTGTCCCAATATGAAATATATCAATGAATAACAGCAAATTATGATACAAAATAGTGATGCAAATTGGACGTATCAAGGTCTCGGCCCGTCATCCCCCGTTGCTTCTCCGCACGCAGGTCGGCGGAATCGTCCCCAGCTTTAGTATACACTGGTTGTCTCCTTCAGCGTGCGCGCATCAAGGTGGTCAAGTTGTATGTGCTGCTAGTAGTTCAGTTGTAGGTGCCATTTTTTGTGAAGTTTTGATGCCTCCCGCGCGGTCAATTTTTTGGCTTTTGGAAGCTGTTTTTGGCCCGTGGTAGTTTCTTCGGGGAGAGTGGTAGGGGTTTTCTTTTTCGGATGCAACCTACATGCCTAGAATAGTCAGATTTGTTGCATACCTAGATGTTGTTTTTCGTTCCATCATTTTTTATAGCTTGTGGTGGACTAGCTGTAATTTTTTTTGTACTGGTTTGCTGAAGTTCATGCCCCTGATGTGGCATTTTGTATTAGGTTTTCTAGATGGTCTGCCCCTGCTATGGCTGGATTTTCTTGGGAACTTGTTCATGTTCTATAGAGTAGAAGTGTATGTAGGGATCTTGTTATTTCTTGCGATACCTTATCATATATCCCTGCATTTCTAATATATTTATCTGGTAGTTGTGTTCACCATATAAGTGTGATGTGTTTTGTAGAATTAGTTGGCGATGTAGACCGTTTCTGATGTCCATGTCTACTTTTTATATCTGGCCACTAGTGAATTAGTTTATGTGAGAGCAAGCCTTTAGATGAACATGTGTGTGTTCTTTTGTGTGCAGGCAACAGTTTGATGGCTAGGAGGAAGGGAGTACGAAACAAGGCTGCTGTCAAAGGGAAAGCAGTACGGAAGCGTCACCATGTAAGTTCTCATGTGGCATAACCATGTGTTTCTTTTTGCATAATAATATCGCACATTTTCCTGAATCATCTATGTTGAACTTTAAATTTGATACAACATTTAATATCGTAGCACTCCCAAAGTTCTTGTTTAATGTTTTTTGCCATATATATGATGATTTTCTTCTGTCTCCAAGGTTTTATACTTCCATGTAGTTGCCATTGTCCTTTTTTTTCCTAACTACCTATTTATGCCGCAATTACTGCCTGGTTTCATGTTCACTGTCACCATATATATACATCCATTATACTTTGTGTTTCCAAGGATTTTTATTCCATGTATATGCCATTGTTCTTTTTTGTTTTTTCTACCTAATTATGCTGTACTACTGTCGGGGTTTCTTTTTGTTCAGTGTCACCAAATATATATGCATTTTTATTTCTGGTTTCATAGGTTTACTTCCATGTAGATGGCACTATCCTTTTGTGTTTTGTAACTACTGATGTCTACGGGTGCTTCTATTCTTGTAGACAGTGTTGGGCCTCCAAGAGCAGAGGTTTGTAGAACAGTAGCAAGTTTCCCTTAAGTGGATTACCCAAGGTTTATCGAACTCAGGGAGGAAGAGGTCAAAGATATCCCTCTCAAGCAACCCCGTAATCACAAAGCAAGAAGTCTCTTGTGTCCCCAACACACCAAATACACTTGTCGGTGTATAGGTGTACTAGTTCGGCGAAGAGATAGTGAAATACAAGTAATATGGATGTATATGAGTGGTAATAGCAATCTGAATAAAATATGGCAGCGAGTAAACATGCAACAAAACAAGTAAACAAACGGAGATTCGATGCTTGGAAGCAAGGCCTAGGGATCCTGCTTTCACTAGTGGACACTCTCAACAATGATCACATAACAGGACTACTCTACACTCTTTTGTTGGATGATGAACGCATTGCGTAGGATTACACGAAGCCTCAATGCCGGAGTTAACAAGCTCCACAATGCAATGTTCATATTTAAATAACCTTAGAGTGCAAGATAGATCAACATAATTACACCAAGAACTAACATAGCATGCACACTATCACCATCATGCATATGTAGGAGGAATAATACACATCAATACCATCATAGCAATAATTAACTTCATAATCTACAAGAGATCATAATCATAGCCTACGCCAAGTACTCACACGGTGCACACACTATCACCTTTACACACGTGGAGGAGGAATAGAGTACTTTAATAACATCACTAGAGTAGCACATAGATAATATTCAACTAGATCACATAAAGAGAGAGATGAACCACATAGCTACAGCGGAGCCCTCAGCCCCGGAGGTGAATTACTCCCTCCTCATCATGGAGACAGCGATGGCGGTGAAGATGGCGGTGGAGACGGCGGTGGAGATGACTCCGGGGCAATTCCCCGTCCGGCAGGTGCCGGAACGGAGACTTCTGTCCCCCGAATCTTGATTTCGCGATGGCGGCGGCTCCGGAAGGTTTTCTCCGTATCGTGGCTCTCCGTCGGTGTTTTTAGGTCGAGAGGCTTAAATAGGCGAAGAGAGGGAGTCGGAGGGGCCACGGGCTGCCCACACCCTAGGGGGGCGCGCCCCCCCTGGCCCGCGCCAGGGTGTGGTGTGGGGCCCCCCTGGCTCCCCTCTCGTCCCTCTCCGATGCTCTGGAAGCTTCCGGGAATTATAAGGTCTTCGGTCTTTATTTCGTCCGATTCCGAAAATATTTCTTTACTAGGATTTCTGAAACCAAAAACAGCAGAAAACAGCAACTGGCCTTTCGGCATCTCGTCAATAGGTTAGTTCCGGAAAACGCATAATAATGACATATAACGTGTATAAAACATGTAGATATCATCAATAAAGTGGCATGGAACATAAGAAATTATCGATACGACGGAGGCGTATCAGCATCCCCAAGCTTAGTTCTGCTCGTCCCGAGCAGGTAAAACGATAACAATGATAATTTCTTAAGTGACATGCCATCATAATCTTGATCATACTATTTGTAAACATATGTAATGAATGCAGCGATCAAAGCAAAGGTAATGACATGAGTAAACAACTGAATCATATGACAAAGACTTTTCATGAATAGTACTTTCAAGACAAGCATCAATAAGTCTTGCATAAGAGTTAACTCATAAAGCAATAAATCAAAGTAGAGGTATTGAAGCAACACATAGGAAGATTAAGTTTCAGCGGTTGCTTTCAACTTATAACATGTATATCTCATGGATATTGTCAACATAAAGTAGTATAACAAGTGCAATATGCAAGTATGTAGGAATCAATGCACAGTTCACACAAGTGTTTGCTTCTTAATGTGGAAGGAGATAGGTAAACTGACTCAACAATAAAAGTAAAAGAATGGTCCTTCAAGAGGAAAGCATCGATTGCTGTATTTGTGCTAGAGCTTTTATTTTGGAAACATGAAACAATTTTGTCAACGGTAGTAATAAAGCATATGAGTTATGTAAATTATATCTTACAAGTTGCAAGCCTCATGCATAGTATACTAATAGTGTCCGCACCTCGTCCTACTTAGCTTGGACTACCGGATCTTTGCATGCCATGTTTCAACCAAGTGTCACAAGGGGTACCTCCATGCCGCTCGTACAAAGGTCTAAGGAGAATGCTCGCATTTTGGATTTCTCGCTTTTGATTATTCTCAACTTAGACATCCATACCGGGACAACATGGACAACAGATAATGGACTCCTCTTAAATGCATAAGCATGTAGCAATGATTATTATTCTCATATGAGATTGAGGATATATGTCCAAAACTGAAACTTCCACCATGATTCATGGCTTTAGTTAGCGGCCCAATGTTCTTCTCTAACAATTTTGCATGCTCCAACCACTAAAATGATAGATCCTTCAGTACAAGACGGACATGCATAGCAACTCACATGATATTCAACAATAGTTGATGGCGTTCCCCGAAGCATGGTTATCGCACAACGAGCAACTTAATAAAAGATAAAGTGCATAAGTACATATTCAATACTACGATAGTTTTTAAGGCTATTTTGTCCCATGAGCTATATATTGCAAAGGTGAATGATGGAATTTTAAAGGTAGCACTCAAGCAATTTACTTTGGAATGGCGGAGAAATACCATGTAGTAGGTAGGTATGGTGGACACAAATGGCATAGTAGTTGGCTCAAGGATTTTGGATGCATGAGAAGTATTCCCTCTCGATACAAGGTTTAGGCTAGCAAGGTTATTTGAAGCAGACTCAAGGATGAACAGGTGCAGAAAAAACTCACATAAAAGACATATTGTAAACATTATAAGACTCTACACCGTCTTCCTTGTTGTTCAAAACTCAATACTAGATATTATCTAGACCTTAGAGAAACCAAATATGCAAATCAAATTTTAGCAAGCTCTATGTATTTCTTCATTAATGGGTGCAAAGCATATGATGCAAGAGCTTAAACATGAGCACAACAATTGCCAAGTATCACATTATCCAAGACATTTTAGAATTACTACATGTAGCATTTTCCAATTCCAACCATATAACAATTTAACGAAGAAGAAACTTCGCCTTGAACATTATGAGTAAAGCCTAAGGACATATGTGTCCATATGCAACAGCGGAGCGTGTCTCTCTCCCACAAAGTGAATGCTAGGATCCATTTTATTCAAACAAAAACAAAAACAAAAACAAACCGACGCTCCAAGTAAAGAACACAAGATGTGACTGAATAAAAATATAGTTTCAGGGGAGGAACCTGATGATGTTGTCGATGAAGAAGGGGATGCCTTGGGCATCCCCAAGCTTAGACGCTTGAGTCTTCTTAAAATATGCAGGGGTGAACCACGGGGGCATGCCCAAGCTTAGAGATTTCACTCCTCTTGATCATAGTATATCATTCTCCTCTCTTGACCCTTGAAAACTTCCTTCACACCAAACTTCAAGCAAACTCATTAGAGGGTTAGTGTACAATTAATAATTCACTCATTCAGAGGTGACACAATCATTCTTTACACTTCTGGACATTGCATAAAGCTACTGGACATTAATGGATCAAAGAAATGAATCCAACATAGCAAAAGAGGCAATGCGAAATAAAAGGCAGAATCTGTCAAAAACAGAACAGTCCGTAAAGACGAATTTAAAGCTGGCACCAGACTTGCTCAAATGGAAAAACTCAAAACTAATGAAAGTTGCGTACATATCTGAGGATCACGCTCGTAAATTGGCAGATTTTTTCGAATTTTCTACAGAGAACTGTGCCCAGATTCGTGACAGACAGCAATGCTGTTTCTGCGCAGCGATCCCAAATATAACATCAACTTTGACATAGAAACTTTACTTGGCACTAAAACATGATAAGGAGAGGTTGCTACAATAGTAAACAACTTCCAAGACACAAATATAAAACAAAGTACTGTAGCAAAATAACACATGGGTTATCTCCCAAGAAGTTCTTTCTTTATAGCCATTAAGATGGGCTCAGCAATTTTGGTGATGCACCCGCAAGAAATAGTATTTGAAGCAAAAGAGAGCTTCAAGAGGCAATTCAAAACACATTTAAGCCTAACATGCTTCCTATGCAGAAGAATCTTATACACATATGAATTCATGAAGAGCAAAGTAACAAGCATAAGAGGATAAAACACGAGTAACTTAAAGATTCTACACATAAAGAGGGGAAACTTAATATTATTAAGATGCATGTAACCATATTTCCCTCTCTCATAATAACTTTCAGTAGCATCATTGATGAAATCCACAATATACCCGTCACTTAAAACATTCTTATCATGGTTCATATGCATAGAAGTATCATCAATTTTGGCATAAGAAGAGTTATTCTCATTAATAGTAATTGGAGCAAGATTATTATCAAGAATTTGAACATGGTAAACAAGTTGCATATTAAGGGAATGGTTTTTGGCAAGCCCATCATAACTATGACAAGTTTCATAAGGATAATTGTAACATGTGTCATATACATCTCTATAGCAATTATCTAAACCAGAATATGTAATATCATCATTTTCACTAAAAGTAGAAGTCTCAAATATAGGATCTTCAAGCACAACATCCCCAAGCTTAGGGCTTTCAATATCATCGTTTAAGGGGACATGAATAATGCTATCATCATTACTTTCATAATCGGTACCAAAGAGATTTCCAATATCAAAGGTAGTGTGCTCATTCAAATCATGATCGCTAATGTATGTAAAGGGCATAGGAAGATCATCGTATTCAGATTCATTATCACAATAATCATTAGGAGCAACATACTTATGGTTACCTAGCGTTATCTCGTTCACGCGGGGATACGCCGTTACCTCTTTCTTTTTATTCTCCTTCTTCCTCTTCTTCTTCGTTCCCTTCTTCTTCTCCTTCTTCTTCTTCTTCTCTTCCTTCTCCTCATTCCCTTCTTTAGGAGGAAGAGGCTTGAAGGGTGGCTTGGCCGCATAACCTGATTTACTTTTAGAAACAATAGAAGAAACTTGGGAGGATCCCTCCTTTTCATTAATTAGTTGAAAACACACAGCGGTCCTATCATATTTTGGCAAGGTGTCATCTTCTAAAATATTTTGTATGTAAGTATTTGTATGGCTATTATCAATGCAATAAGAAAGACAACCATGCAGGACATCATCAATATCAAGATCGTTAATATTTAACAAAGAAATTTTTCTTGATAACTCTTCACACTTCAAAAATAAGGTAAGTTCATCATGCTGATTAGGAATAATTTCATCATCACAATACAAATTTGCAGCACTCATGGGGTTTGAATTATCATTGGAGGAACATTGAAAATTAAAATGACCAACTCTATGGCAAAGTTCACAAATAAAAGGATAGAGGGCACACACTTTTTCTCCAAGATCATCTAGAGCTCTAGACCACTTTCTAGTTTTTTCATTTCGTGATGGATACAATATTCATCTTCTATTTGATTAATTCCACAAGGTCTATGTATTCCACAAAAATTAACATGCTTATAGGAAATAGCATTCTTAGGAGTTTGAGCATGCTTATTGCAATCATTAACAACAATGTCATTCTTCATGCAAGCCTCTTTAAAAGGTTCATGATACTTATCAAAATTCTTTTTAGGCAATTCTAAATGAGAAGCAAAGGCTTTATAAAGATTTGCAGCAACTTGAGAGTCAAGACCATAAGTAGCACTCATATTTCGAAATTTATCAGTATTCATAAAAGTTTCTATGCATTCATAATCATAGTTTATACCTGACTCTTTACCTTTGTCGTTCTCCCAATCTTCAGCGTTCTCCTTAATCCGATCAAGAAGGTCCCTTTTAAACTCTTCTTTATTGCTCGTGAATGATCCAGAACAAGTAGTATCCAGCAAGGTCTTATCTTGAAAAGAAAGTCTTGCATAGAAATTATCAATAATGATATTACCTGGAAGCTCATGATTGGGGCATTTGAGCATTAAAGTCTTCAATCTCTCCCATGCTTGGGCAATACTCTCTCCATCATGAGGCCAAAAATTATATATATGGTTTCGATCTTTGTGAATTTCACTTGGAGGATAGAACTTGGAATAAAATAGAGGCACAATATCCTTCCAATCAAGAGAGCGCCCGTCCTTCAATAGTTTATACCAATGCGCCGCTTCACCAGATAGCGACATAACAAATAATTTCTTTCTAACTTCATCCATTGAAATACCTGCACACTTGAATAACCCGCATAATTCATGCAAAAACAGTAAATGATTCCTAGGATTGACAGTTCCATCCCCTTCATAGCGGTTATCCATAACACGTTCAATAATTTTCATAGGTATTTTATACGGAATACTTTCAGCAGGTGGATTTAAAATATCAGAAGCATCATTAAAGTTATCGCATATGGGAGATAAAGCATTATCAGAACAAAATATTTCTTCCAAAGCGGAGGAGCTAAAAAGATTATTTTTATGTAAACCAGCTTCCCCAAGCTTAGACTTCTTCATAGCATTAGCAGTAATTGCATTCATACTAATAACATTGCTACTATCATGTAAATAAGGTTCCATAGGTTTTTTAATTTTCGCATCAAACCATCCATGTCTTAAATCAGGAAATAGAATAAGAAGCTCTTTGTTGTCCATTATGCCTAACTAGTGTAAACAAGAAAAAAAATGTCGTAATTGCAGAGTCTAAAGGAAATAGCTTCGAGCACACACACAATGGCGCCGGAAAAGTACTGTTACCTGGAACCGAAGTATGAGTGCCTTTTACCTTTCCTCCCCGACAACGGCGCCAGAAAAGTGCTTGATGTCTACGGGTGCTTCTATTCTTGTAGACAGTGTTGGGCCTCCAAGAGCGAGAGGTTTGTAGAATAGTAGCAAGTTTCCCTTAAGTGGATTACCCAAGGTTTATCGAACTCGGGGAGGAAGAGGTCAAAGATATCCCTCTCAAGCAACCCTGTAATCACAAAGCAAGAAGTCTCTTGTGTCCCCAACACACCAAATACACTTGTCAGGTGTATAGGTGTACTAGTTCGGCGAAGAGATAGTGAAATACAAGTAATATGGATGTATATGAGTGGTAATAGCAATCTGAATAAAATATGGTAGCGAGTAAACATGCAACAAAACAGTAAACAAACGGAGATTCGATGCTTGGAAGCAAGGCCTAGGGATCCTGCTTTCACTAGTGGACACTCTCAACAATGATCACATAACAGGACTACTCTACACTCTTTTGTTGGATGATGAACGCATTGCGTAGGATTACACGAACCCTGAATGCCGGAGTTAACAAGCTCCACAATGCAATGTTCATATTTAAATAACCTTAGAGCTCAAGATAGATCAACATAATTACACCAAGAACTAACATAGCATGCACACTATCACCATCATGCATATGTAGGAGGAATAATACACATCAATACCATCATAGCAATAATTAACTTCATAATCTACAAGAGATCATAATCATAGCCTACGCCAAGTACTCACACGGTGCACACACTATCACCTTTACACACGTGGAGGAGGAATAGAGTACTTTAATAACATCACTAGAGTAGCACATAGATAATATTCAACTAGATCACATAAAGAGAGAGATGAACCACATAGCTACAGCGGAGCCCTCAACCCCGGAGGTGAATTACTCCCTCCTCATCATGGAGACAGCGATGGCGGTGAAGATGGCGGTGGAGACGGCGGTGGAGATGACTCCGGGGGCAATTCCCCGTCCGGCAGGGTGCCGGAACAGAGACTTCTGTCCCCCGAATCTTGATTTCGCGATGGCGGCGGCTCGGAAGGTTTTCTCCGTATCGTGGCTCTCCGTCGGTGTTTTTAGGTCGAGAGGCTTAAATAGGCGAAGAGAGGGAGTCGGAGGGGCCACGGGCTGCCCACACCCTAGGGGGGTGCGCCCCCCCTGGCCCGCGCCGGGGTGTGGTGTGGGGCCCCCCTGGCTCCCCTCTCGTCCCTCTCCGGTGCTCTGGAAGCTTCCGGGAATTATAAGGTCTGCGGTCTTTATTTCGTCCGATTCCGAAAATATTTCTTTATTAGGATTTCTGAAACCAAAAACAGCAGAAAACAGCAACTGGCCTTTCGGCATCTCGTCAATAGGTTAGTTCCGGAAAACGCATAATAATGACATATAACGTGTATAAAACATGTAGATATCATCAATAAAGTGGCATGGAACATAAGAAATTATCGATACGACGGAGGCGTATCAACTACCTACTACTGCCGGGTTTCATGCTTTTTCCCTATTCTTATGTTTCCACAGGGTTCTAGTATAGACAGGAATAGGGCCTCTCCAGCTCCGGTAATTAAGCTTTATGAAAGCTTGACTCCTGAAAAGCGTAATGCGATAGTAGAAATGGGGCAAGGCAGTTTACTGGACATTAAGTGCGAGCAGCTGCACAACCCAGTGATCAATTGGTTTGTTCAGTGTTATCAGCCCGCAAGAAGAGCTTTTGTTATCCCTTGTCGCGGTGTGATCCCATTGACAGACGAGTCCGTCCGTATAATGACGGGTCTTCCTCAAGGGCAGTTGGATGTCAAATATTACGCTGATTACACGTTAGAGGCTGAAATTTCCGCAAAGCTTTTCCCTGGACTAAGCAGTAGGCCAAGGGTTTCAGAACTTGCAAGGCTGGTTGAGCAATACGATGGTGCCGACGACACATTTAAGGAACCGTGGATGCTTTTCATCATGTCAACAGTGGTTGCCCCTACAACAGATACTAAAATGAGCAACAAATGTTATCCCATGCTGGTAGTTACTAATCTGCTTCATTTTAGACATTTTGTTCCATATCATCCTGTGTGCCCATCTGAATTTATTGTCTCTTTTTCCTCTTTTTCAGTGGCATGTATCTATTTCTTCCAAATTACAAAGGCCGACATTGCTCGTGCAAATGAGATGAACATCTGCAAGTTTGTTCCTGTTGAACTACATGAGAGTTTGTCCAATGGGAAGTATACAAAGGGTTGCTTGCTGTACTGCATGGTGAGTAAATTTTCCTCATTTTCCATGTTTTTACATGTAACCTTTTCTTCTTTTTTTCTCTGTTATATATGTAATTTGTTTCAAATTTTGTTGTTGTTTGTGTGGTAATACCAGTTGCGATATTTTGATGCTCTTGAGACAAATCATTTGGAGCTTGAGATTGAGGACTCTCCATTTGCTATCAACGCATGGTCGAAATTAGCCATCGATGCGGTCGGGGCACTTGATGCGCAAGAGTATGATACAACCACTTTTGGGGCAATGCAGGTATGCATTTTTTTGTGTGTTTGCATATGTGTTACACACTCTGTGTTTTCTGATTCAACATCATGTATCTACCATATTTTTTAATATGTGTTTTTTTGTGAATTTATGAAACAATATAGCTGAAGGATGAGTACAAAGAGGAATTTGCTACAGGGATGGCCCTTTTTGGTGGCCCTGATGGTTTTGATGCTTGGATGAAAATTAAAACACACCCCACTTGCACAAAGAAGGTATACTAGCTTTTATGCCCCCATCTTTTTCTACTGCATATGATCTCTCGTACAGAGGATTTTTTCTTGTAGCAATCCCACAGTTTTTTATGGATAATTAAGGTGGCGCAGTGGCGTATATGGCATTTTTTTAGCTTAACCATGTATGGGTTCATTTTAGCTATTTTTTGTAAATAATCTGGTAACCACTTCTAATCAATTTTGCTAGCCATTTCTAATCAACATGGTAGCCACTTCTAAATAAGTTGGTAGTTGCTTTTTTTTTAAAATAACTTGGCCATTTTGTCTGTAAAGAAGCTAGCATTTTTAGGAGAAATTTACTGGTAGCTAGGACTAAGTTAAATGGCAGCTAGGACTGTTTTTTACTAGCAGCTAGGACTAAATTAAATGGCAGTTAGTACAAGAGAATTTGGTAGCCACATCTAAATAATTTGGTAGTTGTGTGTTTTTTGTAAGTAACTTGGCCATTTTGTCTGTAAATAAGCTTGCATTTTTTAGGAGTGATTTACTGGTAGCTAGGACTAAGTTAAATGGCAGCTAGGACTGTTTTTACTGGCAGCTAGGACTAAATTAAATGGCAGTTAGTACAAGAGAATTTGGTAGCCACTTCTAAATAATTTGGTAGTTGTGTGTTTTTTGTGAATGTTGTTTTTGGAATTATCTGGTTGTACAATCTTTGTTTCTATTGTGTCTAATTGGTTATATCTGTTTCTTTTGTTGCAGCAAAGGATTAAAGCATCCACCTTAATGCAATATTTTGCATCTGGACTCAATGGTTTGTTGAGTACTCTTGTTCAAGGTTTGACAACTATGAGTGAGTCAGATTTGGATACTGAAGTTAGTAATGATGAAGGAACTGATGATGAAGTCGAAGAACATGAAGACATAGAATTATCTTCACATGAAGCGAGATCGGGAGGAAGGAAGAGGTTCACCAGCTTGCTACTAAAAAAGTTGGTCGTAGAATCCGCCATTATGTGAAGGAGGTAGCACCTACAGATAAGGAAGTTCAGGGGAATGAATTTGTTCTTGTATATCCAGATGCAAGCAATAGTCCAGATGCAAACACTAGTGCTGTCGCATCCCCTTGCGACACAAAAGCTGATGAAACAAACAGTATTACTGCTTTGGCTAATACTAAAGATGCAAGTTATAGCGAATCTCCTCCTGCCATGCATTCACAGATAATGATTCCATCACTCAGTGACTTGGATACATCTGATTGCACGAATGAAGCTGGGTGCGGGCCTGATTCACCATTAGAGTGTACACAGAGAGATGATGAAATGATAAAGGGGAGTGCAGCTGGTCTTGCAGCGGTGTTGAGCAAAAGGAAGAAGCATACCGTAGGAACCCCGTCTAAAGCAAGTGCTCACACAAAGAACAATAATGCAATTGCAATAGAGCTTACTACACCAATTGGTCTAGTTGAGAACAAATCTACAAAGCACCATGCGCTGGACAATATTCATGAGAGGTAAGTAGTTTTGCTAAATTCATGTTTTGATAGCTTTCAGCTTCATAATGCCTATCTGAATTTTAACACATACTTATCTGTTAACAAATACTGCAGAATCTGGCAGCTGAAAATCTTTTTTATGGTGTGTTTTCCCGCAGTGATAAAGTTGATTCTGAATGTAATGCCACTGGCCATGAAGTAGAGAAAGCAGTGCACGATTCTAGGTGTGAAGTTGCATCCAGCAAATCCTTAAAGAAGAGGTTTGGTGTTTTTAATCATCTTTTTTTGCACACTGGCCATGAAGCTGTAATTTTACTTTTTTGGTGTTTTCCCTCCAGTGTTTTTACTTTATCTGTATGCAGGAAACGGCTCAGAATCCCAAGCATTACACAGTCAAGGAAATCTCCAAGGCTCGCAAGTATTTCTGCTGTAAGCAACTCAGAGATACCAACCGAAGGTACAAAATCTGTTGATGTTGCTGTTGATGGAGTAGGAAGCAGAGATTCCATTGGTGGTTTTACGCAATCTTCATCACAAGTGGACGGGAAGTCATTAAGAACAGCCATTGTACTTTCACCCACAGTCAGTACAACAAACTCTCAAAATATGTCTGGCAGTGGTGTCGCTGATGGGAAAACTTTGAGTACTGCTATTGCTATTTCCCCATCTGTTGCATCTATGACACCAGCAACCATTGCTTTAACCAGTAGCAATGAGAGCAAACATATTTCATCAAGCGATGGGAAATGCAAGGACACCGCTATTGCAATCTCTCCAACTATTACTGAACAACAGCAATTGATCCAAAGTGCTGAAGGGAATCTGTGTAAGCCCATTACGACATTCGCTGATGCTAATAGATCGAGGAAACCATGGGCACTGTCTCCTCAAGTCAAGGCACGCCTAGGCATACTTGGCCTGCAGAGGGGCAGCCTGATACGTCTCCAACGTATCGATAATTTCTTATGTTCCATGCTACTTTATTGATGATACCTACATGTTTTATGCACACTTTATGTCATATTTGTGCATTTTTTGGAACTAACCTATTAACAAGATGCCGAAGTGCCGTTCCTCGTTTTCTCGCTGTTTTTGGTTTCGAAATCCTAGTAACGAAATATTCTCGGAATTGGACGAAATCAACGCCCGGGTTCCTATTTTGCCCGGAAGCATCCGGAACACCCGAGAGCCGCCGGAGGAGGGCCCCGTGGGCTCCAGATGATAGGGTGGCGCGGCCCGGGCCCCGTCCGCGCCGCCCTAT
>NC_061510.1:43290390-43438816 GCF_022539505.1 Lolium rigidum | reverse complement strand
TGCTTGTTGTGCGATAACCATGCTTTGGGGACGCCATCAACTACTCTTTGTTGAATATCATGTGAGTTGCTATGCATGTCCGACTTGTCTGAAGTAAGAGAGATCTACCACCTTAATGGTTGGAGCATGCATATTGTTAGAGAAGAACATTGGGCCGCTAACTAAAGCCATGAATCATGGTGGAAGTTTCAGTTTTGGACATATATCCTCAATCTCATATGAGAATAATAATTTTTGCTACATGCTTATGCATTAAAGAGGAGTCCATTATCTGTTGTCCATGTTGTCCCGGTATGGATGTCTAAGTTGAGAATAATCAAAAGCGAGAAATCCAAAATGCGAGCTTTCTCCTTAGAACTTTGTACAGGCGGCATGGAGGTACCCCTTTGTGACACTTGGTTGAAACATGTGTATTGCGATGATCCGGTAGTCCAAGCTAAGTAGGACAAGGGGCGGGCACTATTAGTATACGATGCATGAGGCTTGCAACTTGTAAGATATAATTTATATAACTCATATGCTTTATTACTACCGTTGACAAAATTGTTTCATGTTTTCAAAATAAAAGCTCTAGCACAAATATAGCAATCGATGCTTTCCTCTTTGAAGGACCTTTCTTTTACTTTTATTGTTGAGTCAGTTTACCTATCTCTCTCCACCTTAAGAAGCAAACACTTGTGTGAACTGTGCATTGATTCCTACATACTTGCATATTGCACTTGTTATATTACTTCACATTGACACTATCCATGAGATATACATGTTATAAGTTGAAAGCAACCGCTGAAACTTAATCTTCCATTGTGTTGCTTCAATGCCTTTACTTTGAATTTATTGCTTTATGAGTTAACTCTTATGCAAGACTTATTGATGCTTGTCTTGAAGTACTATTCATGAAAAGTCTTTGCTTTATGATTCATTTGTTTACTCATGTCATTACCATTGTTTTGATCGCTGCATTCATTACATATGTTTACAAATAGTATGATCAAGATTATGATGGCATGTCACTTCGGAAATTATCTTTGTTATCGTTTTACTCGCTCGGGACGAGCGGAACTAAGCTTGGGGATGCTGATACGTCTCCGACGTATCGATAATTTCTTATGTTCCATGCTACTTTATTGATGATACCTACATGTTTTATACACATTATATGTCATATTTATGCGTTTTCCGGAACTAACCTATTGATGAGATGCCGAAGTGCCATTTCCTGTTTTCTGCTATTTTTGGTTTCAGAAATCCTAGTAACGAAATATTCTCGGAATTGGACGAAATCAACGCCCAGGTTCCTATTTTCACCGGAAGCTTCCAGAGCACCCGAGAAGGACCAGAGGGGGGCCACAGGCCCACCACACATGGCCCTGGCGCGGCCAAGGGGGGGCCCGCGCCCCCCTAGTGTGTCGCCGCCTCGTCAGCCCTCCGACTCCGCCTCTTCACCTATATAAAGGTCCCTGACCTAAAACACGATACGAAATAAGCCACGGTACGCGAAACCTTCCAGAGCCGCCGCCATCGCGAAGCCAAGATCTGGGGGACAGGAGTCTCTGTTCCGGCACGCCGCCGGGACGGGGAAGTGCCCCCGGAAGGCTTCTCCATCGACACCGCTGCCATCTCCACCGCCATCTTCATCACCGCTGCTGCTCCCATGAGGAGGGAGTAGTTCTCCATTGAGGCTCGGGGCTGTACCGGTAGCTATGTGGTTAATCTCTCTCCTATGTACTTCAATACAATAATCTCATGAGCTGCCTTACATGATTGAGATTCATATGATGATGCTTGTAATCTAGATGTCATTATGCTAGTCAAGTGGGTTTTACTTATGTGATCTCCGGAGACTCCTTGTCCCACGTGTGTAAAGGTGACAAGTGTGTGCACCGTGTGGGTCTCTTAGGCTATATTTCACAGAATACTTATTCACTGTTATGAATGGCGTAGTGAAGTGCTTATTCATATCTCTTTATGATTGCAATGTGTTTTGTATTACAATTTATCTATGTGCTACTCTAGTGATGTTATTAAAGTAGTTTTATTCCTCCTGCACGGTGTAATGGTGACAGTGTGTGCATCCGTGTTAGTACTTGGTGTAGGCTATGATTATGATCTCTTGTAGATTATGAAGTTAACTATTGCTATGATGGTATTGATGTGATCTATTCCTCCTACATGGTGTGAAGGTGACAGTGTGCATGCTATGTTAGTACTTGGTTTAGTCGTGTCGATCTTTCATGCACTCTAAGGTTGTTTAAATATGAACATTGAATTGTGGAGCTTGTTAACTCCGGCATTGAGGGTTCGTGTAATCCTACGCAATGTGTTCATCATCCAACAAGAGAGTGTAGAGTATGCATTTACCTATTCTGTTATGTGATCAAAGTTGAGAGTGTCCACTAGTGAAAGTCTAATCCCTAGGCCTTGTTCCTAAATATCTGCTATCGCTTGCTTCTTTACTGTTTTCTTGCGTTACTACTGCTTGCGTTACTACTGCTTGTTTACTTCCTACAATATTATTACCATCAACCGCACGCCGATAAGCTATTTTCCGGCGCCGTACTACTCGCTCATATTCATTCATACCACTTGTATTTCACTATCTCTTCGCCGAACTAGTGCACCTATTAGGTGTGTTGGGGACACAAGAGACTTCTTGCTTTGTGGTTGCGGGGTTGCATGAGAGGGATATCTTTGACCTCTTCCTCCACGAGTTCGATAAACCTTGGATGATCCACTTAAGGGAAAACTTGCTGCTGTTCTACAAACCTCTGCTCTTGGAGGCCCAACACTGTCTACAAGAATAGAAGCACCCGTAGACATCAGCCTCCATTTAATCTGGGACAGTGACAGAAAGTTCTAAGGTTGTGGATGTGTTGTTGCTACTAGGGATAAAACATCGATGCTTTGTCTAAGGATATTTGTGTTGATTACATTACGCACCATACTTAATGCAATTATCTCTTGTTTACAACTTAATACTTGGAGGGGTGCGGATGCTAACCCGAAGGTGGATTATTTAGGCATAGATGCATGCTGGATAGCGGTCTATGTACTTTGTCGTAATGCCCTGATTAAATATCATAGTAATCATCATTGATATGTATTGTATCTTTATTTGTCAATTGCCCACCTGTAATTTGTTCACCCAGCATGTTAGTTATCTTATTGGAGAGACACCACTAGTGAACTATGGACCCCGGTCCATTCTTTTACATCTGAATACAATCTACTGCAATCATTGTTCTTTACTGTTCTTTGCAAACAAACACCATCTTCCACTCGATACGCTTAATCCTTTGTTTTCAGCAAGCCGGTGAGATTGACAACCTCACTATTATGTTGGGGCAAAGTATCTTGATTGTGTTGTGCAGGTTCCACGTTGGCGCCGGTTTCACTGGTGTTGCGCCGCACTACACTCCTCCACCAACAACCTTCACGTGGTTCTTGGCTCCTACTGGTTCGATAACCTCGGTTTCTTTCTGAGGGAAAACTTGCTGCTGTACGCATCACACCTTCCTCTTGGGGTTCCCAACGGACGTGTGCTTCACGCGTTATCAAGCTCTTTTTCTGGCGCCGTTGCCGGGGATCTGAAAAAAAAGTTATACCGCAAAGATTTCTATCTCCCACGTCAACTGCACGCCAGCAGCTCTTTTTCTGGCGCCGTTGCCGGGGAGATCAAGACACGCTGCAAGGGGAGTCTCCACATCCAATCTCTTTACTTTGTTTTTGTCTTGCTTTACTTTATTTTATTTACTATCTTGTTTTCTTCACACTAACAACACAAAAAAATTAGTTACTTTACTTTCTGTTTTATTTACTTGCTCTATATCGAAAACACAAAAAAATTAGTTACCTTATTTACTGTCTTGTTTATTTGCTCTATATCAAAACACACAAAAAAATAGTTTTTAGTTACTTGCATTTACCTTATTTTGTTATCATGACTAGTCCTGTAGCTGTTACTCTATCACCTGAGGAATCGATCTTTACTTTTAAACAAGGAGGTGAGGAGAGTTTAAAGAAGCTTGGTTTAGAATTTTTGATTCTTATAGTAAAACTGAACCTAAAATGCCTCTAAGTTTGCTTCTTAGTAACTTTTATTTTGGGCTTATTCTTCGCTATAGATATGCATTAGATGCTGTAGTGGGAGGAGATTTCCTTCACTGTGATGGGGATCAAGCTTTTAATGCCATAAAAAAATTGGTTACATCGTCTAGCTCAGCTAATAACTTTGATTCATCTCTTGCTAGCATTCATAATAGATTAAACACTCTCGAAACAAATATATCTTGTTTAAAAGAAGGGTACAACCAGATTCGCGAATATTATGATTATGTTCC
Source organism: Lolium rigidum (assembly GCF_022539505.1). Lineage (NCBI taxonomy): Eukaryota > Viridiplantae > Streptophyta > Magnoliopsida > Poales > Poaceae > Lolium > Lolium rigidum. The sequence continues at coordinate 43,434,479 of NC_061510.1, read as the reverse complement.
ATTAAGCTTTGAACCTTCAATGTGGGTGCCTACTATTAAAGTTACCATTTGTGGTGAAATTTTTTATGCCCGCTGTGATATTATGTCTGAGTTCTGCCTTATGCCTAAAAGTATTTATGAATCTTTGACACTTTGGGAACTTATTGAAGGAGGGGAAGGAATAATTCTTACTGATAACTATGTTATAATTCCTAAGGGAATAGCTGAAGGCGTGTTCACAACCTTTCTTGGAAGAACGCTATCCACTGATTATCTCGTTGTTGAATGTGTAGGGACAGGACAAATCACACTTGGAAGATCCCTGCTGAAACTCATGGGAGCAATCATAGATGTGGGGAAAGGCACTCTAAATTTTACCTCTACACCCGGATGCGGTCATGTATTCCCTAAACCAAAGAGTAAGAAGGGTAGGCTCAAAGCCTCTGGTAAGAATGTTAATGCTTCTTCTCTTGAAAATACTTGATTTGCACTTTCTGCGCCTAGCTGAAAGGCGTTAAAGAAAAGAACTTCTTGGGAGATAACCCATGTTTTTATTTTGCTACAGTATTGTTGAGTCTTGGAAGTTGTTTACTACTGTAGCAACCTCTCCTTATCATGTTTTTGTGCCAAGTAAAGTCTCTATGGTAAACTTGATGCTAGATTTGGATTGCTGCGCAGAAACAGAATTGTTGTCTGTCACGAATTCGCGCAGAACTCTCTGTAAAAAAATCAAAAAAATCTGCCAATTTACGTGCGTGATCCTCAGATATGTACGCAACTTTCATTAGTTTTGAGTTTTTCCGTTTGAGCAAGTTAAGTGCCTCTGCAAAATTCTTCTTTACGGACTGTTCTGTTTTGATAGATTCTGCCTTTTATTTCGCATTGCCGCTTTTGCTATGTTGAATGAGTTTCTTTGTTCCATTAACTTTCAGAAGCTTTGTGCAATGTCCAGAAGTGTTAAGAATGATTATGTCACCTCTGAATGTATGAATTTTTGATTATGCACCAACCCTCTAATGAGTTTGCTTGAAGTTTGGTGTGGAGGAAGTTTTCAAGGGTCAAGAGAAGAGGATGATACAATATGATCAAGAAGAGTGAAAGGTCTAAGCTTGGGGATGCCCCGGTGGTTCATCCCTGCATATTTTAAGAAGACTCAAGCATCTAAGCTTGGGGATGCCCAAGGCATCCCCTTCTTCATCGACAACTTATCAAGTCACTTCTAGTGAAACTATATTTTTATTCCATCACATCTTATGTTCTTTACTTGGAGCGTCTGTTTGCTTTTATTTTTGTTTTGGTTTGAATAAAGTTGGATCCCACCATCCTTATATTGGATATATTACGCTCCGCTTTTTCATATGGAACACTTGTGTTCTTAATTGTGCTTTAGTGTTCATGGCGAAGGCTGCAAATTGCTTCGTTGATTACTATTTGGTTGGAATCAGAAAATGCTTCATATGGTTTGGAATAACTGGGCAATTGTTTTGAGCTCTCATAGATCATGTTTAAGCTATTGCATCATGTAGTTTAATCTATTAATGGAGAACTACCGTAGAGCTTTTTAAATTTAGTTTGCATGATTGGTCTCTCTAAGTCTAGATATTTTCTAGTAAAGTGTTTGAACAACAAGGAAGACAGTGTAGAGTCTTATAATGCTTGCAATATGTTCTTGTGTAAGCTTTGTTGTACCTGTTCATACTTGTGTTTGCTTCAAACAACTTTGCTAGCTCAAACCTTATACTGGGAGGAAATGCTTCTCGTGCATCCAAACACCCTTGAGCCAAAACCCATGCCATTTGTGTCCACCATATCTACCTACTATGTAGTATTTTTCTGCCATTCCAAAGTAAATTATTTGAGTGCTACCTTTAAAATTTCATTCCTTTATCTATTGCAATATATAGCTCATGGGACAAATAGCTTAAAAACTATTGTGGTGATGAATATGTAGTTATGTGTCTTAGTTCTTATAAGTTGCTTGTTGAGCGGTAACCATGTTTACGGGGACGCCATCAACTTTTTACCTTTGTTGGATATCATGTGAGATGCTATGCATGTTCGTCTTGTCTGAAGTAAGTGCGATTTCATGATCAAATGGTTTGAGTATGCATGTGTTAGAGAAGAACATTGGGCCGCTAACTAAAGCCATGTATCATGGTGGAAGTTTCAGTTTGGACATGCAACCTCAATATCTTATGAGAATATTATCTGTTGTTGAATGCTTAAGCATTAAAAGAGGAGTCCATTATCTGTTGTCTATGTTGTCCCGGTATGGATGTCTAAGTTGAGAATAATCAAAAGCGAAAAATCCAATGCGTGCTTTCTCCTTAGACATTTGTACAGGCGGCATAGAGGTACCCCTTTGTGACACTTGGTTGAAACATATGTCATGCGATGATAATCCGTGTTATCCGAGCTGATTAGGACAAGGTGCGAGCACTATTAGTACTATATGCATGAGACTTGCAACTTGTAGGAAGTATTATGCATAGTGATACGTCTCCAACGTATCTATAATTTCTTATGTTCCATGCTACTATATTGATGATATCTACATGTTTTATGCATACTTTATGTCATATTTATGCGTTTTCCGGAACTAACCTATTGACGAGATGCCGAAGTGCCAGTTCCTATTTTTTGCTGTTTTTGGTTTCAGAAATCCTAGTAAGGAAATATTCTCGGAATCGAACGAAATCAACGCCCAACATCTTAGGATTGCACGAAGCTTCCAGAACACCCAAGAGTCGCCAGAGAGGGGCCACAGGGCCACCAGATGACACCCCGGCGCGGCCCGGGGGGGCGCCCCCTGTTGTGTCGTCGCCTCGTTGACCTTCTGACGCCGCCTCTTCGCCTATATAAAGGTCCCTGACCTAAAACACGATACGAATAAGCCACGGTACGAGAAAACTTCCAGAGCCGCCGCCATCGCGAAGCCAAGATCTGGGGGACAGGAGTCTCTGTTCCGGCACGCCGCCGGGACGGGGAAGTGCCCCCGGAAGGCTTCTCCATCGACACCACCGCCATCTTCATCACCGCTGCTGTCTCCCATGAGGAGGGAGTAGTTCTCCATCGAGGCTCGGGGCTGTACCGGTAGCTATGTGGTTAATCTCTCTCCTATGTACTTCAATACAATAATCTCATGAGCTGCCTTACATGATTGAGATTCATATGATGATGCTTGTAATCTAGATGTCATTATGCTAGTCAAGTGGATTTTACTTATGTGATCTCCGAAGACTCCTTGTCCCACGTGTGTAAAGGTGACGAGTGTGTGCACCGTGTGGGTCTCTTAGGCTATATTTCACGAGAATACTTATTCACTCGTTATGAATAGCATAGTGAAGTGCTTATTTATATCCCTTTATGATTGCAATGTGCTTTGTATCGCTACTAGTCTATGTGCTACTCATGTGATGTTATTAAAGTAGTCTATTCCTCCTGCATGGTGTAATGGTGACAAGTGTGTGCATCGTGTGGTTCTTGTCGTAGATTATGATCATAATCTCTTGTAGGTTATGGAGTTGATTATCGCTATGATAGTATTGATGTGATTTATTCCCCCTTTCATAGTGTAATGGTGACAGTGTGTATGCTATGTTAGTACTCGATTTATTTTGCAAAGATCTATTATGCTCTAAGGTTATTTAAATATGAACATCGAATGTTGTGGAGCTTGTTAACTCCGGCATTGATGTGCTCTTGTAGCCCTACACAATGAATGGTGTTTGTCATCCCACAAAGAGTGTATGTAGCACAAATGAGAGAAGTTATTATTTATTATGCGATCAATATTGAGAGTGTCCACTAGTGAAAGTATGATCCCTAGGCCTTGTTTCCAATACTGAAAACACCGCTTATTTACTGTTTTGTTGCATGTTTACTTGCTGCCATATTTTATTCAGATTGCTATTACCACTCATATACATCCATACTACTTGTATTTCACTATCTCTTCGCCGAACTAGTGCACCTATACATCTGACAAGTGTATTAGGTGTGTTGGGGACACAAGAGACTTCTTGTATCGTGATTGCTGGGTTGCTTGAGAGGGATATCTTTGACCTCTTCCTCCCTGAGTTTGATAAACCTTGGGTGATCCACTTAAGGGAAAACTTGCTGCTGTTCTACAAACCTCTGCTCTTGGAGGCCCAACACTGTCTACAAGAATAGAAGCACCCGTAGACATCAAGCTATTTTCTGGCGCCGTTGCCGGGGAGGAAAGGTAAAAGGTACTCACACTCCGGATCTCGGCTACTAAGCTATTTTTCGGCGCCGTTGTAAGTACTCGAAGCTATTTCCTTTAGATCCTAAAATTGCATCTTTTTGTTTCTTGGTTTTATTTTCACTAGTTATGCATAATGGAAAACAACAAAAAATTTAGTGAGCTTTTTAATCTTTTTCCTGATTTAGAATTGTTTGATGCGAAAATTAAAAAACCTATGGAACCTTATTTGCATGCTAGTAGCAATGTTATTAGTATGAATGCAATTACTGCTAATGCTATGGAGAAGTCTAAGCTTGGGGAAGCTAGTTTTTGTGATCTTTTTAGCTTCCCATCTTTAGGGGAGAAAATTTGCTCCGATAATACTTTATCTCCCATATGCGATAACTCTAATGCTCGCTTGTGATATTTTAAATCCACCTACTGAAAGTATTCCATATAAAATACCTATGAAAATTATTGAACGTGTTATGGATAACCGCTATGAAGGGGATGGAACTGTTCATCCTGAAGATCATTTACTGTTTTTGCATGAATTATGCGGGTTATTCAAGTGTGCAGGTATTTCAATGGATGAAGTTAGGAAGAAATTATTTGTTATGTCGCTATCTGGTGAAGCGGCGCATTGGTATAAACTGCTGAAGGACGGGCGCTCTCTTGATTGGAAGGATATTGTGCCTCTATTTTATTCCAAGTTCTATCCTCCAAGTGAAATTCACAAAGATCGAAACCGTATATATAATTTCTGGCCTCATGATGGAGAGAGTATTGCCCAAGCATGGGAGAGATTGAAGTCCTTAATGCTCAAATGCCCCAATCATGAGCTTCCTGGTAATATCATCATTGATAATTTCTATGCAAGACTTTCTTTTCAAGATAAAACCTTGCTGGATACTGCTTGTTCTGGATCATTCACACGCAACAAAGAAGAGTTTAAATGGGACCTTCTTAATCGGATTCAGAAGAACGCTGAAGATTGGGAGAACGACAAAGGTAAAGAGTCAGGTATAAATTATGATTATGAATGCATTGAAACTTTTATGGATACTGATAAATTTCGAAATATGAGTGCTACTTATGGTCTTGACTCTCAAGTTATTGCAAATCTTTATAAAGCTTTTGTTTCTCACATTGAATTGCCTAGGAAGAATTTTGATAAGTATCATGAACCTTTCAAAGACGCTTGCATGAAGGATGAAACTGTTATTAATGATTGCAATGAACATGTTCAAACTTCTGAAAATGCTATTTCCTATAAGCATGTTAATTTTTGTGGAATACATAGACCTTGTGGAATTAATCAAATTGAAAATGAATATTGTATCCACCATAGGAATGAAAAAACTAGAAAGTGGTCTAGGGCTCTAGATGATCTTGGTGAAAAAGTCTGTGCCCTCTATCCTTTTATTTGTGAACTTTGCCATAGAGTTGGTCAATTTAATTTTCAATGCTCCTCCAATGATAATTCGACCCCATGAGTGCTGCAAATTTGTATTGTGATGATGAAATTATTCCTAATCAGCATGATGAACTTACCTTATTTTTGAAGTGTGAAGAGTTATCAAGAAAAATTTCTTTGTTAGATATTAAGGATCTTGATATTGATGATGTCCTGCATGGTTGTTTTTCTTATTGCATTAATAATTGCCATACAAATACTTACATACAGAATATTTTAGAAGATGACACTTTGCCAAAATATGATAGGACCGCTGTGTGTTTCAAACTTATTAATGAAAAGGGGGAATCCTCCCAAGTTTCTTCTATTGTTTCTGGAAATAAATCAGGTTCTGTGGAGAAGCCTCCCTTCAAGCCTCTTCCTCCTAAAGAAGGAAACAAGAAGAAGGGAAAGAAGAAGATAAAGAAGAGGGGGAATAAGAAGAAAGAGGTAACGGCATATCCCCGCGTGTATGAGGTAACAATAGGCAACCGTAAGTATGTTGCTCCTAATGATTATTATGATAATGAACCTGAGCACGATGATCTTCCTATGCCCTGTACCCATGTTAGTGATCATGATTTGGAAGAGCACACTATCTTTGATATTGGAAATCTCTTTGGTACTGATTATGAAAGTAATGATGATAGCATTATTCATGTCCCCTCAAACGATGATATTGAAAGCTCTAAGCTTGGGGATGTTGTGCTTGAAGATCCTATATTTGAGACCTCTACTGAAAATGATGATATTACATATTCTGGTTTAGATAATCGCTCTAGAGATGGATATGACATATGTTACAATTATCCTTATGAAACTTGTCATAGTTATGATGGGCTTGCCAAAAACCATTCCCTTAGTATGCAACTTGTTTACCATGTTCAAATTCTTAATAATGATCCTGCTCCAATTACTATTAATGAGAAGAGTTTCTCTTATGTCAAAAATAATGATACCGTTATGCATATGAACCATGATAAGAATGTTTTAAGTGATGATTATATTGTGGATTTAATCAATGATGCTACTGAAAGTAATTATGAGAGAGGGAAACACGGTTGTATGCATCTTAATAATATTCAGTTTCCCCTCTTTATGTTGAGAATCTTGAAGTTACTCGTGTCTTATCTTCTTATGCTTGTCACTTTGTTCTTCATGAATTTATTTGTGTACAAGATTCCTTTTCATAGGAAGTGGGTTAGGCTTAAATGTTTTTTGAATTTTCTTCTTGATGCTCTCTTTTGCTTCAACTCTTATTTCTTGCGAGAGTATCATTGAAATTACTAAGCCCATCTTAATGGCTATAAAGAAAGAACTTCTTGGGAGATAACCCATGTGTTTATTTTACTACAGCAATTTTTGTTTTGTTGAGTCTTGGAAGTTGTTTACTAATGTATCAACCTCTCCTTATCATATTTTTGTGCCAAGTAAAGTCTCTATGGTAAAGTTGATGCTAGATTTGGATTGCTGCGCAGAAACAGATTTGCTGTCTGTCACGAATTTGAGCAGAAGTCTCTGTAAAAAAAATCAAAAAAAATCTGCAAATTTACGTGTGTGATCCTCAGATATGTACGCAACTTTCATTAGTTTTGAGTTTTTCCATTTGAGCAAGTTAAGTGCCCCTTCCAGGTTCGTCTTTACGGACTGTTCTGTTTTTGACAGATTCTGCCTTTTATTTCGCATTGCCGCTTTTGCTATGTTGAATGAGTTTCTTTGTTCCATTAACTTTCCGAAGTTTTGTGCAATGTCCAGAAGTGTTAAGAATGATTGTGTCACCTCTGAACATGTGAATTTTTATTATGCACTAACCCTCTAATGAGTTTGCTTGAAGTTTGGTGTGGAGGAAGTTTTCAAGGGTCAAGAGAGGAGGATGATATATGATCAAGAAGGGTGAAAAGCCTAAGCTTGGGGATGCCCCGTGGTTCATCCCTGCATATTTCAAGAAGACTCAAGCGTCTAAGCTTGGGGATGCCCAAGGCATCCCCTTCTTCATCAACTTATCAGGTTTCTTCTATTGAAACTATATTTTTATTCAGTCACATCTTATGTATTTTACTTGGAGCGTCTGTGTACTTTTATTTTCGTTTTGTTATTTTCATTCTCTGAATAAGTTCATCCTTGTGTGGGAGAGAGACACGCTCCGCTGGTTCATATGAACACATGTGTTCTTAGCTTTTAATTTTCATGGCGAAGGTTGAAACTGCTTCGTTAAATTGTTATATGGTTGGAAACAGAAAATGCTACATGTAGTAATTGGTAAAATGTCTTGGATAATGTGATACTTGGCTATTGTTATGCTCATGTTTAAGCTCTTGCATCATATACTTTGCACCTATTAATGAAGAAATACATAGAGCTCGCTAAAATTTGGTTTGCATAATTGGTCTCTCCAAGGTCAAGATAATTTCTAGTAAAGAGTTTGAACAACAAGGAAGACGGTGAAGAGTCTTATAATGTTTACAATATGTCTTTTATGTGAGTTTTTCTGCACCAGTTCATCCTTGTGTTTGTTTCAAATAAACCTTGCTATCCTAAGCCTTGTATCGAGAGGGAATACTTCTCATGCATCCAAATCCTTGAGCCAACCACTATGCCATTTGTGTCCACCATACCTACCTACTACATGGTATTTCCCCGCCATTCCAAAGTAAATTGCTTGAGTGCTACCTTTAAACAATTCAAAATTTATCACCTCTGATTTGTGTCAATGTTTTATAGCTCATGAGGAAGTATGTGGTGTTTATCTTTCAATCTTGTTGGGCAACTTTCACCAATGGACTAGTGGCTTCATCCGCTTATCCAATAATTTTGCAAAAAGAGCTGGCAATGGGATTCCCGAGTCCCAAATTAATTAACCAAAATAGACACTCCTCCATGGTATGTGATTGTTGGACTGGCACCCGAAGGATTCGGTTAGCCATGGCTTGAGAAAGCAAAGGTGGGGAGGAGTGTCATCATAATAAAACTAAAATAAAAAGGCACTCCTTCATGGTATGAGATTGTTGGCAGGCACCCGAGGATTCGGTTAGCCATGGTTTGTGAAAGAAAGGTTGGAAGGAGTGCCACACAAAAATAAAAATAAAATGGGAGCCGCTCTTTGAAGGTTTGTCTGGCAAGGGGGTTAGAGTACGTACCCACTACCATTCGTTGACAACAACAAGCACCTCTCAAAATTTTACTTTTTATGCTCTCTATATGTTTTCAAAACCAAAGCTCTTGCACAAATATAGCAATCAATTCTTCCCTCTACGAACGGCCATTCTTTTACTTTTATTGTTGAGTCAGTTCACCTATTTCTCTCCATCTCAAGAAGCAAACACTTGTGTGAACTGTGCATTGATTCCTACATACTTGCATATTGCACTTCTTATATTACTTTACATTGACAATATCCATGAGATATACATGTTATAAGTTGAAAGAAACCGCTGAAACTTAATCTTCCTTTGTGTTGCGTCAATACCTCTACTTTGAATTATTGCTTTACGAGCTAACTCTTATGCAAGACTTATTGATGCTTGTCTTGAAAGTACTATTCATGAAAAGTCTTTGCTTTATGATTCATTTGTTTACTCATGTCATTACCATTGTTTTTGATCGCTGCATTCATTACATATGCTTACAATAGTATGATCAAGGTTATAATGGCATGTCACTTAAGAAATTATCATTGTTATCGTTTACCTACTCGAGGACGAGTAGGAACTAAGCTTGGGGATGCTGATACGTCTCCAACGTATCTATAATTTCTTATGTTCCATGCTACTATATTGATGATATCTACATGTTTTATGCATACTTTATGTCATATTTATGCGTTTTCCGGAACTAACCTATTGACGAGATGCCGAAGTGCCAGTTCCTGTTTTCTGCTGTTTTTGGTTTCAGAAATCCTAGTAAGGAAATATTCTCGGAATCGAACGAAATCAACGCCCATCATCTTAGGATTGCACGAAGCTTCCAGAACACCCGAGAGTCGCCAGAGAGGGGCCACAGGGCCACCAGATGACACCCCGGCGCGGCCCAGGGGGGGGCGCCCCCCTGTTGTGTCGTCGCCTCGTTGACCTTCTGACGCCGCCTCTTCGCCTATATAAAGGTCCCTGACCTAAAACACGATACGAATAAGCCACGGTACGAGAAAAGTTCCAGAGCCGCCGCCATCGTGAAGCCAAGATCTGGGGGACATGAGTCTCTGTTCCGGCACGCCGCCGGGACGGGGAAGTGCCCCCGGAAGGCTTCTCCATCGACACCACCGCCATCTTCATCACCGCTGCTGTCTCCCATGAGGAGGGAGTAGTTCTCCATCGAGGCTCGGGGCTGTACCGGTAGCTATGTGGTTAATCTCTCTCCTATGTACTTCAATACAATAATCTCATGAGCTGCCTTACATGATTGAGATTCATATGATGATGCTTGTAATCTAGATGTCATTATGCTAGTCAAGTGGATTTTACTTATGTGATCTCCGGAGACTCCTTGTCCCACATGTGTAAAGGTGACGGTGTGTGCACCGTGTGGGTCTCTTAGGCTATATTTCACGAATACTTATTCACTCGTTATGAATAGCATAGTGAAGTGCTTATTTATATCCCTTTATGATTGCAATGTGCTTTGTATCGCTACTAGTCTATGTGCTACTCATGTGATGTTATTAAAGTAGTCTATTCCTCCTCGCATGGTGTAATGGTGACGAGTGTGTGCATCGTGTGGTTCTTGTCGTAGATTATGATCATAATCTCTTGTAGGTTATGGAGTTGATTATCGCTATGATAGTATTGATGTGATTTATTCCCCCTTTCATAGTGTAATGGTGACGAGTGTGTATGCTATGTTAGTACTCGGTTTATTTTGCAAAGATCTATTATGCTCTAAGGTTATTTAAATATGAACATCGAATGTTGTGGAGCTTGTTAACTCCGGCATTGATGTGCTCTTGTAGCCCTACACAATGAATGGTGTTTGTCATCCAACAAAGTGTGTATGTAGCACAAATGAGAGAAGTTATTATTTATTATGCGATCAATGTTGAGAGTGTCCACTAGTGAAAGTATGATCCCTAGGCCTTGTTTCCAATACTGAAAACACCGCTTATTTACTGTTTTGTTGCATGTTTACTTGCTGCCATATTTTATTCAGATTGCTATTACCACTCATATACATCCATACTACTTGTATTTCACTATCTCTTCGCCGAACTAGTGCACCTATACATCTGACAAGTGTATTAGGTGTGTTGGGGACACAAGAGACTTCTTGTATCGTGATTGCAGGGTTGCTTGAGAGGGATATCTTTGACCTCTTCCTCCCTGAGTTCGATAAACCTTGGGTGATCCACTTAAGGGAAAACTTGTTGCTGTTCTACAAACCTCTGCTCTTGGAGGCCCAACACTGTCTACAAGAATAGAAGCACCCGTAGACATCACATAGCACATATGAATTATTACTACCATTGACAAAATTGTTTCTATGTTTTCAAAACAAAAGCTCTAGCACAAAAATAGTAATCCATGCTTCCCTCTGTGAAGGGTCATTCTTTTGCTTTATGTTGAGTCAGTCTACCCACTTCTTTCTATCTTAGAAGCAAACACTTGTGTTAACTGTGTGCATTGATTCTTACATGTTTACTTATTGCACCTGTTATATTACTCTATGTTGACAAATATCCATGAGATATACATGTTACAAGTTGAAAGCATTCCCTGAAACTTAATCATCATTTGTGTTGCTTCAATGCATTCTACTTTGAATTTATTGCTTATGAGTTAGCTCTTATGCAAGTCTTGTTGATGCTTGTCTTGAAAGTACTATTCATGAAAAGTTTTGCTATATGATTCATTTGTTTAGTCATCATCTTTTGTTAGCAATCTTTTGCTTCAGATCACTCCATTCATCTCATATGCTTTACAATAATGTTGATCAAGGTTATGTTGGTAGCATGTCACTTCAGAAATTATTTGTGTTATCGTTTACCTACTCGAGGGCGAGTAGGAACTAAGCTTGGGGATGCTTGATACGTCTCAAACGTATCTATAATTTCTTATGTTCCATGCCACTTTTATGACAATACTTGCATGTTTTATACATACTTTACATCATTATTATACATTTTCCGGCACTAACCTATTAACAAGATGCCGAAGTGCCAGTTGCTGTTTTCTGCTGTTTTTGGTTTCAGAAATCCTACAAAGGAAATATTCTCGGAATTGGACGAAATCAACGCCCAGGGTCCTATTTTTCCACGAAGCTTCCAGAAGACCGAGGAGGAAACGAAGTGGGGCCACGAGGCGCCGACACACTAGGGCGGCGCGGCCCAGGCCCTGGCCGCGCGGCCCTAGCGTGTGGGGGCCCCCGTGACCCCTCCGACCCCGCCCTTCCGCCTACTTAAAGCCTTCGTCGCGAAACCCTCTGTACCGAGAGCCACGATACGGAAAACCTTACTGAAACGCCGCCGCCGCCAATCCCATCTCGGGGGATTCAGGAGATCGCCTCCGGCACCCTGCCGGAGAGGGGGATCATCACCGGAGGGGCTCTACATCATCATGCCCGCCTCCGGATTGATGTGTGAGTAGTTCATCCTTGGACTATGGGTCCATAGCAGTAGCTAGATGGTTGTCTTCTCCGCTTGTGCTATCATTGTTTAGATCTTGTGAGCTGCCTAACATGATCAAGATCATCTATTTGTAATGCTACATGTTGTGTTTGGTGGGATCCGATGAATCTAGAATATTATGTCAAGTTGATTATCAATCTATCATATATGTGTTGTTTATGTTCTTGCATGCTCTCCGTTGCTAGTAGAGGCTCTGGCCAAGTTGATACTTGTAACTCCAAGAGGGAGTATTTATGCTCGATAGTGGGTTCATGCCTCCATTTAATCTGGGACAGTGACAGAAAGTTCTAAGGATGTGGATGTGCTGTTGCTACTAGGGATAAAACATCGATACTTTGTCTAAGGATATTTGTGTTGATTACATTACGCACCATACTTACTGCAATTATCCGTTGTTTACAACTTAATACTCGGAGGGGTGCGGATGCTAACCCGAAGGTGGATTATTTAGGCATAGATGCATGCTTGGATAGCGGTCTATGTACTTTGTCGTAATGCCCTGATTAAATCTCATAGTAATCATCATTGATATGTATTGAATCTTTATTTGTCAATTGCCCACCTGTAATTTGTTCACCCAACATGTTAGTTATCTTATTGGAGAGACACCACTAGTGAACTGTGGACCCCGGTCCATTCTTTTACATCTGAATACAATCTATCGCAATCATTGTTCTTTACTTGTTCTTTGCAAACAAACACCATCTTCCACTCGATACGCTTAATCCTTTGTTTTCAGCAAGCCGGTGAGATTGACAACCTCACCGTTACGTTGGGGCAAAGTATCTTGATTGTGTTGTGCGGGTTCCATGTTGGTGCCGGTTTCATCGGTGTTGCGCCGCACTACACTCCTCCACCAACAACCTTCACGTGGTTCTTGGCTCCTACTGGTTCGATAACCTCGGTTTCTTTCTGAGGGAAAACTTGCTGCTGTACGCATCACACCTTCCTCTTGGGGTTCCCAACGGACGTGTGCTTCACGTGTTATCAGTGGTGTCGATGGAGATGCCTTCCGGGGGCAATTCCCCGTCCCGGCGGTGTGCCGGAACAGAGACTTCTGTCCCCCGAATCTTGGCTTCGCGATGGCGGCGGCTCTGGAACTTTTCTCGTATCGTGGCTTATCTTCTTAGGGTTTTCGATGCAGAGGCTTTATATAGGCGAAGGGGCGGTGTCGGTGGAGCCCTGGTGGGGCCAGACCATAGGGGGGCGCCCCCCCCTTGGCCGCGCCGCCAGGTGGTGTGGGGCCCCCTGGCTCCCCTCTGGTCCCTCTTCGGTGCTCTGGAAGCTTCCGGTGAAAATAAGGTACTGGGCGTTGATTTCGTCCAATTCCGAGAATATTTCCTGTGTAGGATTTCTGAAACCAAAAACAGCAGAAAATAGGAACTGGCACTTCGGCATCTCGTTAATAGGTTAGTTCCGGAAAATGCATCAAAACGATATAAAGTGTGAACAAAACATGTAGGTATTGTCATAAAACTAGCATGGAACATCAGAAATTATAGATACATTTGAGACGTATCAAGCGCTGCCGCTTAACCCCACCATATTGCCTATGATGTTCCTCTTGCGTCCTCTAAGTCCCCTGCGTGCCTCTGATACGTCTCAAACGTATCTATAATTTCTTATGTTCCATGCTACTTTTATGACAATACTTGAATGTTTTATGCATACTTTATAGCATTATTATACATTTTCCGGCACTAACCTATTAACAAGATGCCGAAGCGCCAGTTGCTGTTTTCTGCTGTTTTTGGTTTCAGAAATCCTAGTAAGGAAATATTCTCGGAATTGGACGAAATCAACGCCTAGGGTCCTATTTTTACACGAAGCTTCCAGAAGACCGAGGGGGAAAGGAAGTGGGGCCACGGGGCGCCGCCACGCTAGGGCGGCGCGACCAAGGGGGGCCCGCGCGGCCCTAGTGTGTGGGCCCCCCGAGACCCCTCCGACTCCGCCCTTCCGCCTACTTAAAGCCCTCGTCGCGAATACCCCTGTACCGAGAGCCACGATACGGAAAACCTTCCAGAGATGCCGCCGCCGCCAATCCCATCTCGGGGGATTCAGGAGAGATCGCCTCCGGCACCCTGCCGGAGAGGGGAATCATCACCGGAGGGGCTCTACATCATCATGCCCGCCTCCGGATTGATGCGTGAGTAGTTCATCCTTGGACTATGGGTCCATAGCAGTAGCTAGTTGGTTGTCTTCTCCGCATGTGCTATCATTGTTTAGATCTTGTGAGCTGCCTAACATGATCAAGATCATCTATTTGTAATGCTACATGCTGTGTTTGGTGGGATCCGATGAATCTAGAATATTATGTCAAGTTGATTATCAATCTATCATATATGTGTTGTTTATGTTCTTGCATGCTCTCCGTTGCTAGTAGAGGCTCTAGCCAAGTTGATACTTGTAACTCCAAGAGGGAGTATTGATGCTCGATAGTGGGTTCATGCCTCCATTGAATCTGGGATCGTGACAGTAGGTTCTAAGGTTGTGGATGTGTTGTTGCTACTAGGGATAAAACATCGATGCTTTGTCTAAGGATATTTGTGTTGATTACATTACGCACCATACTTAATGCAATTATATGTTGTTTACAACTTAATGCTGGAGGGTGCAGACGCTAACCCGAAGGTGGATTATTTAGGCATAGATGCATGCTGGATAGCGGTCTATGTACTTTGTCGTAATGCCCTGATTAAATCACATAGTAATCATCATTGGTATGTATTGAATCTTTATTTTTCAATTGCCCACCTGTAATTTGTTCACCCATCATGTTAGTTATCTTATTGGAGAGACACCACTAGTGAACTATGGACCCCGGTCCATTCTTTTACATCTGAATACATTCTATTGCAATCATTGTTCTTACTGTTCTTTGCAAACAAACACCATCTTCCACTCGATACGCTTAATCCTTTGTTTTCAGCAAGCTGGTGAGATTGACAACCTCACTGTTACGTTGGGGAAAAGTATCTTGATTGTGTTGTGCAGGTTCCACGTTGGCGCCGGTTTCCACTGGTGTTGCGCCGCACTACACTCCTCCACCAACAACCTTCACGTGCTTCTTGGCTCCTACTGGTTCGATAACCTTGGTTTCATACTGAGGGAAACTTGCTTCTATACGCATCATACCTTCCACTTGGGGTTCCCAACGGACATGTGCATCTACGCGTATCAGCCTCAAGTACAAAGGACGACTGGTTGACGAATGCTTATACGTCTTGAACTCTTGTTAAGTACGAACCCGTACTTATTGCTGCTTCTACGGGACATAACCGGGCAGGTATGAAGATATGTTCGATGAAGACGACGTTAGCAAGGTTACCCTCCGGCTTGGCCTGGGCAGGGTTATGGACACCACTGATTATCTTCAGGACTCTTAGTCCAATTTGTATCTTGTCCGTACTCGGACGTATTTGATCTTATGTATGAATTGGATCTTTGTATTGTATATTTGTATCTTGACTCGTTGGAGTCGTTGTTGTAATATATCTGTTTCTTGTGGGCTCTATTGTAATCCTGTTATAATGTTACCGCTCGTGTTAATTCCTCCGGCATCACGTGTCGGAGGGCGTCTCTGAATCGATATCGTGCGTATTTCAGCGGGATCGCTGTAATCCTCATGGTACCGGTTTCGGGGCGTCACAGGTTGGTATCAGAGCCAGGTTCCACCCAATAATAATTATTAGGGTTTCTTGCTCCATGTAGAGTTTTTGCGAGTTTTGAGTCTTCTCTCTTATCTGAGTTTTTCTGAGTCTTAGGTTTGCACGTGGGCCGATCTTTGCCCTCACCTATTAGGTTCGATCTTCGGAGGATATCGTGCATCATCATTGACATAACAACTCTTGTTAGTGGCGTCGACCGATCTACATGGAGCAAGAATTCTTGTTAGTGGTGTCGAGAAGATCAACACTTCGCCAGAAGAAGGTTCCACCTCGAGGTCGGGTGTTTGTCAACATGGTACAAGAAGATCCGATAGTTTAACCAACTCCCCCTTAGGTTGACATGGAACCTCGGGGCGAGGTTCCTTGTTAGTGGTGTCGATTGTAGCGACCCAGGAAAAATCCCCATAATAGATTTGTTTGTTATTTTCCTTTTGTGCATAATCATGGCATCATGCATATTTTCAACCCTAAAATTATTTTACTAAAACACTATTTTGTGTTCTAAAATTTGTACTCTCTTTATTCAAATGAAACCCTCCTTTTTTTTGCTCAATTTTATTTGCTAAAAACTATTTGAAAATGGTTTTAAAACAAAAACAGCAAAATAAATAAAAAACAAAACTGTTTTAATAAAAGAAAAGAGGAGAGAGCCTCTCCACCCGGCCAAGCCAACCCCAGGCCCAGCCGGCAACCCACCTCCGACCCACCTAGCCTAGCAGGAACCTCCCCACCGAAACCCTAAATGCCCCTGGCATTTTTGCACTCCCCCCCCCCCCGCCACCAGCCTCTTTTCCTCCCCCACCAATTTGTTTCTTTTTCCTTCCAGGTCCTTCCACCTCCCAGCCTCTTCGTTCTCATCCTCTCCCGACCCCGACGCTGCGAATCCGCCTCGACTCGCTCGACCCCGCGGCGCCTCCTCCTCACCTGCAGCTCCGGCCGTCACCTCGAGCCCCTGCAGCGCCGCGTCCCCCGTCGCCCTGCCTCTCCCGAGCCTAGGCCTCCCCATCGTGCGCTGTTCTGCCTCCTCGTCGCCTGCTCCGTCGCCAAGGACGGCGCGCCTCCTCCTGGAGCCCTGCATCCGCCATGTCCTGCTTCCTCTCGTCGTCGCGAACGCCGCCGCAGCGAGCACGCGCCCGCGGCCTCCTCCCTCCGGCGCCCTCTCAAGCTCGTCACGGCTGTCTCGTCGCGCCACCTGGCCTCCCCTCCTCGTCGACCAGGGACACCCGCGCTAGATTTGCGTCGCTGCGAACGGCCCGATCACTTTGCGTTGCCCGTTGAAGAAAATACAGCTACCAAAAATCAAACCTCCGACCGGAGCCAAGGCTGGTACAAACAACAACCACTAAACCATCAAAGCCAACGTGCTAACTGGTAGGTTTTCGGCATCATTTACTTGAAAAGTAAATTTTAATTGAAATTTAGTTTAAAATTTTCGTCTGAAAAATGGGGGAATTTTTCGGTAACCCCGGTAACCCAAAATACCGACCCCCTCCGGTTAAATTTATCAATCCGGTAGCTAAAACCTTGGGTGGGGCCCACCTGTCAGCGAGTAATGGAAAAAAGGGGAGAGAGTGCTCAGGCTGCTTCCTGGTTGGGCTGGTTCGGTCAGCTGGGTCGGCCCAATTAGGCTGCCCTTCTTTTTTATATCTTTTTCTTTTCTTTTTTATGTTTCTTTGGAAAAAAATTGGGAATAGTAGAAAAAACAGGCACAAGTGCACAACTAAACTTCAGAAAAAATATATGAAATGCATATGAATGATATGTTGTTGCCCAAAGTGTAAAAATTGGGGTGTTACATCCTTATATTTTCGTATTATGGCCGACATATGCTACAATATAAGTGCACAACTAAACTTCAGAAAAAATATATGAAATGCATATGAATGATATGTTGTTGCCCAAAGTGTAAAAATTGGGGTGTTACATCCTTATATCGTATTATGGCCGACATATGCTACAATATAGCACAGTAGATAATCACATCATTCATTTGACCTTGAGATTATGTTATGGTAATTACTCCATCTCAGCGTTAACATATCAACTTCCACAAATTTTGATTAGTATGATAGTTAAATCATGTATCTTATCTCAGAAGTATACTATTCCAATTTGATGTCAGCATCAAAAAAACTATTCAAAGAGATAGGGATGAGCTGTAAATATCTAAAGAGCCCCCTCCCCCCCCCCACCCCCTCGAAGATGGTTTTTTTGTTGCAAAAGTTCCGCAAGTGCTGGTTCCTTCTACTGATAGCACCAAAAGTGGTGGTTTTGTGCAATTTACTATTTCAAAACTCAAAATATGTTTTTTTAATCATTGTTGAATCTATGACTTGGGTCACATGTGCCTTCTAATTAACGTGATATGGATGATTGTCACATCCCAAAAATTTGGAATGTGAAAATAGAATAAAGCGAATGTTTGTTTGTTTGTCATAGTTGAAATTTCGCAAGGAATTAAAACTTTCGTGTTTATTTAAAAAGTTATTTCTGAAAATAGAGTTTTCATAAACCGTGGTTTTCAAAAGATTTGCCAACAATACTCTTGAAATTTATAAATTATTATTTGGAGAAAATATTAAACCCTAAAAGGGCACTATAGCCACGTAGACATGTATGTCAAATTTTTTATTTTTTTTAAAATTTATATTTTTGTCCTAAATTTGGTCTCATATTAAAGTATTCATCATGGCGAATCGAACGGTGCTTTTTTTTTTCCTTTTTCCGATTATTTTTGTTCCTCCAAAAATGTGTTTTCGAATTTTTTTTAGAAAAAGAGAATAGCGCAGCCAGACCGACCGGCCCAGCTAGCGCGGCCCAACCACCCGCGGCCCACTCCCCCGGCCAGCTTGCCCCGGCCCAGCCGCACGGCAGCGCGCACAAGCGCCAGTCCCGCGCGCTCGCCCGCGCGCGTAGCGCCCCGCACAGCACCCGCCCCAGCTTCCGCCCCCGCTCGCGTGATTGCCGCATGCGCCATCCTCGCGTGTCTCCTCTTAATTTGATGAACCTGGACACAGCTCCATGCCCTATAAGGGCATGCCCAATGCATAGTCCAGGGGTGCTGCCTCACAGCTTTATCTTGTTTCGGGTGGTCCAAATTAAATTCGGATAAGGAGGCAGCCTCTTCATCAGGAGGCAACCTCTTCAGCCATAAAGTGAAAATGTGAGAGAGAAAGAGAAAACTCAAATCAGCTTTTGAGAGAAAAACATATTAATGAGACCATAACATGGCATGCATATGTCAAAAGTTTTATCCAAGCCTAATTAGACAGCTGCCTCCATTGCTCATGCCCTAAATATCCCTGCCCAGCAGTCCCCAGACGCACGCCTCTTTCTCTCTCTACTTTCTTCCTAGCTAGCTGCTGCTCTTTTCTGCCGGTAGTGCTGCACACAGGCGCAGCACACGACGCCGCACAGCTAGCTCCATCGTCCACGCTCTGCCGCGGTAATCCCATTCATCCCCTCACGTTTTAGTCTGAATGTGTAGTGCTAAGTTTAGAGTAGATGAATGATGACTCATTTTAGAACGTTAGATCTGAATCCAAGTGTACTGGCCGGTTAGCTGGACATCCGATCGATCCGATCCAATTAGTAGCTTGATCTAGCTCATGAGCAACTTTAAAATTCTATAACCTTAAATCTAGATCTCCATTTTGAATACTGGTTTTTGCGTTAAGTTTATAAAATTATTCTCTACAACTTTTATGTAGGAAGTTTCTCCATCCGAACAACTTGTTCGGACAACTTTTCTGACACCACTAGAATTGAACCGCGCATTGTAAAATTCATATCTTGAGTTAGACTCGTCGGTTTTCGATAAACTTTGTACCGTTAGAATCAGTAAAATGCGTAGATCATTCTGGACATTTTGCATGTCGGATTTACACACTTTATTTTCTCGGTATTTTTATCGTCTGCAATATCATTCTTCGACTATGAAAATCTTTTAGACACGTTCATATTGTTCCATGATCACATCTCTCCACGACATATTATCCTAGTACATATTATTGAAATAATAATTGAGTTATTTGAGTAAGTGTGACATGCCTTATTTTAGATTTTTACCTTGCTCTAGTGGGGCGGAGATACTCTACCCCATATCTCATGTGTTGAACCCTTGTAATCCATTAGGATCCGCGAACCAAATCCCAATACCTATCATGCCTAACCAACCTCAATTAGATCGTTGACCTAAACGAAATTATTCAACTTACAAATGAGAAATTCCACATATCATTAGTTCATAACAAGCCTATGTGTAACTCATACTATCTTAGTAAGTGTTGTCACACTCTACTAAATAATATTTTGAGTTGCGTCATTTGAGACTCATGTAAATTTTTTTCACATGCATCATTCCAATTATCCATTCTTATGTAGCAAACAACCCTTGGCATATCTTTTCCTCCTATGCATTTGACTTGGATACTCTTTTCTTTCTAAGTATTTGACTTAGTAAAATTGATCTATTCCAAATGTATCTAGAGTGATATATTTCTTTTCCAAGTATTTGACCCATCCATTCCATCTCCCAAAGCCATACCTTGCAATCCAAACCTCATGCCACACCTTAGTACCATAGAGCGTTTTTCAAATTGTTTGTCTTGATTGTATTATGTTGTTATGAATTGTGTGTTTTTGTTGTGCCATCTTTCATCTTATAGTTCGAACGGAGAGCTACGTGTTTTGATTGAGAGAAAAGGGAACGATCTTCAACTACTAAAAGGCAAGTGACACACCCTCACAAATGTCCTAGATTTTATTCATGCACCGTAGTGATTTTTGTAGTAAGTCTAGGGATATGCTTTGCTTTTGTAATCCCAGTAGATGGCTACTTCCACCTGACTATATTTTGTCGCCATTGAATTTAGTTGATGCTTAGCTATTCTATGGAAATGTTTTAGTAGTGGTTATGGAAAAACAACTAAATTCAATGAACCACCTGGGTGGAATGTGGCTTGGATTGGGTTATGTTGAGTGGTTACTCTGGGGTCATGTCGTCGAACCTCTGAACCCCAGGTGTATCGCACTTTTGGACGGCCACCCAGGAACAAAGAGATAATACACAACCTTGCTCATTAGCTTACCGTACAACCACATGCTATATGGGCTCTGGCTTGACAGAGTATGTTGTGAGAACCTGGATCCTACGTGACAGATGATGTAGGGGATTGTAGGTTGGTACGGGTCCGTAGAGAAAGGTCTGGGGGATTACTTCGGAAAAGTCTCGTCCTAGTCAACATCTGTCCATTTGAGCAAAATGTGCATCATGGAAGAAGAGCAGACTAGGTCATTGATGGCGTGTAACTCACACGTTCGTTGGGAACCCCAAGAGGAAGGTATGATGCGCACAGTAGCAAGTTTTCCCTCAGAAAGAAACCAAGGTTTAATCGAACCAGTAGGAGCCAAGAAGCACGTTGAAGGTTGATGGTGGCGAAATGTGATGCGGCGCAACAACGAGGATTCCGGCGCCAACGTGGAATCTGCACAACAAAACCAAAGTACTTTGTCCCAACGAAACGAGTGAGGTTGTCAATCTCACCGGCTTGCTGTAACAAAGGATTAAACGTATCGAGTGGAAGATGTTTGCAAAGAAAATAGTAAAACACAATTGCAGTAGATTGTATGCTATGTAAAGAATAGGACCGGGGTCCACGGTTCACTAGAGGTGTCTCTCCCATAAGATAAAAGCATGTTGGGTGAACAAATTACAGTCGGGCAATTGACAAATAGAGAAAGGCATAACAATGCATATACATGATATGATAAATATAGTGAGATTTAATTGGGCATTACGACAAAGTACATAGACCGCCATCCAACCGCATCTATGCCTAAACAGTCCACCTTCGAGGTTATCATCCGAACCCCATTCAGTATTAAGTTGCTAAGCAACATGCACGGTTGCATTAAGTATGGTGCGTAATGTAATCGACATCTACATCCTTAGACATAGAATCAATGTTTTATCCCTAGTGGCAACAGCACAACACAACCTTAGAACTTTCGTCACTCGTCCCGGTGTCAATGCAGGCATGAACCCACTATCGAGCATAAATACTCCCTCTTGGAGTTAAGAGTACAAACTTGGCCGAGCCTCTACTAATAACGGAGAGCATGCAAGATCATAAACAACACATAAACAATAGATTGATAATCACCATAATCATAGTACTCTCTATCCATCGGATCCCGACAAACACAACATATAGTATTACGTATAGATGATCTTGATCATGTTAGGCAGCTCACAAGATCCAACAATGAAGCACAACAAGGAGAAGACGACCATCTAGCTATCGCTATGGACCCATGGTCCAGGGGTGAACTACTCACTCATCACTCCGGAGGCGACCATGGCGGTGTAGAGTCCTCCGGGAGATGAATCCCTCTCCGGCAGGGTGCCGGAGGCGATCTCCCGAATCCCCGAGATGGGATTCGCGGCGGCGGCGTCTCCGGAAGGTTTTCCGTATCGTGGCTCTCGGTACCGGGGGTTTCGCGACGGAGACTTTAAGTAGGCGGAAGGGCAACGCGAGGGGCCACACGAGGTGCCCGGGGGTAGGGCCGCGCGGCCGGGGCCCGGGCCGCGCCGCCCTGTCCCCGGCTGCCTCGTGGCCCCACTTCGTTATCTCTTCGGTCTTCCGGAAGCTTCGTGCAAAAATAGGACCCCGGGCGAAAGTTTCGTCCAATTCCGAGAATATTTCCTTACTAGGATTTCTGAAACCAAAAACAGCGTAAAACAAAGAATCGGCTCTTCGGCATCTTGTTAATAGGTTAGTTCCAGAAAATGCATAAATATGACATATAATGTGCATAAAACATGTAGGTATCATCAATAAAGTAGCATGGAACATAAGAAATTATCGATACGTTGGAGACGTATCAGCATCCCCAAGCTTAGTTCTCGCTCGTCCCGAAAGGTAAAACGATAACAAAGATAATTTCGAAGTGACATGCCATCATAATCTTGATCATACTATTTGTAAACATATGTAATGAATGTAGCGATCAAAACAAAGGTAATGACATGAGTAAACAAGTGAATCATATAGCAAAGACTTTTCATGAATAGTACTTCAAGACAAGCATCAATAAGCCTTGCATAAGAGTTAACTCATAAAGCAATAAATCAAAGTAAAGGTGTTGAAGCAACACATAGGAAGATTAAGTTTCAGCGGTTGCTTTCAACTTATAACATGTATATCTCATGGATATTGTCAACATAAAGTAATATAACAAGTGCAATATGCAAGTATGTAGGAATCAATGCACAGTTCACATAAGTGTTTGCTTCTTAAGGTGGAGAGGAATAGGTAAACTGACTCAACAATAAAAGTAAAAGAATGGTCCTTCAAAGAGGAAAACATCGATTGCTGTATTTGTGCTAGAGCTTTTATTTTGAAAACATGAAACAATTTTGTCAACGGTAGTAATAAAGCATATGAGTTATGTAAATTATATCTTACAAGTTGCAAGCCTCATGCATAGTGTACTAATAGTGCCCGCACCTCGTCCTACTTAGCTTGGACTACCGGATCTTCGCATGCCATGTTTCAACCAAGTGTCACAAAGGGGTACCTCCATGCCGCCTGTACAAAGGTCTAAGGAGAATGCTCGCATTTTGGATTTCTCGCTTTTGATTATTCTCAACTTAGACATCCATACCGGGACAACATGGACAACAGATAATGGACTCCTCTTAAATGCATAAGCATGTAGCAACAATTATTATTCTCATATGAGATTGAGGATATATGTCCAAACCTGAAACTTCCACCATGATTCATGGCTTTAGTTAGCGGCCCAATGTTCTTCTCTAACAATTTTGCATGCTCCAACCACTAAAATGATAGATCCTTCAGACAAGACGGACATGCATAGCAACTCACATGATATTCAACAATAGTTGATGGCGTTCCCTGTAAGCATGGTTATCGCACAACAAGCAAATTAATAAAAGATAAAGTGCATAAGTACATATTCAATACTACGATAGTTTTTAAGGCTATTTTGTCCCATGAGCTATATATTGCAAAGGTGAATGATGGAATTTTAAAGGTAGCACTCAAGCAATTTACTTTGGAATGGCGGAGAAATACCATGTAGTAGGTAGGTATGGTGGACACAAATGGCATAGTAGTTGGCTCAAGGATTTTGGATGCATGAGAAGTATTCCCTCTCGATACAAGGTTTAGGCTAGCAAGGTTATTTGAAGCAAACTCAAGGATGAACCGGTGCAGCAAAACTCACATAAAAGACATATTGTAAACATTATAAGACTCTACACCGTCTTCCTTGTTGTTCAAAACTCAATACTAGATATTATCTAGACCTTAGAGAGACCAAATATGCAAATCAAATTTTAGCAAGCTCTATGTATTTCTTCATTAATGGGTGCAAAGCATATGATGCAAGAGCTTAAACATGAGCACAACAATTGCAAAGTATCACATTATCCAAGACATTTTAGAATTACTACATGTAGCATTTTCCAATTCCAACCATATAACAATTTAACGAAGAAGAAACTTCGCCTTGAACATTATGAGTAAAACCTAAGGACACATGTGTCCATATGCAACAGCGTGAGCGTGTCTCTCTCCCACAAAGTGAATGCTAGGATCCATTTTATTCAAACAAAAACAAAAACAAAAACAAACCGACGCTCCAAGTAAAGAACACAAGATGTGACTGAATAAAAATATAGTTTCGGGGAGGAACCCGATGATGTTGTCGATGAAGAAGGGGATGCCTTGGGCATCCCCAAGCTTAGACGCTTGAGTCTTCTTAAAATATGCAGGGGTGAACCACGGGGGCATCCCCAAGCTTAGAGCTTTCACTCCTCTTGATCATAGTATATCATACTCCTCTCTTGACCCTTGAAAACTTCCTTCACACCAAACTTCAAGCAAACTCATTAGAGGGTTAGTGCACAATTAATAATTCATATATTCAGAGGTGACACAATCATTATTTTCACTTCTAGACATTGCATAATGCTACTGGACATTAATGGATCAAAGAAATAAATCCAACATAGCAAAAGAGGCAATGCGAAATAAAAGGCAGAATCTGTCAAAAACAGAACAGTCCGTAAAGACGAATTTAAAGCTGGCACCAGACTTGCTCAAATGGAAAAACTAACAACTAATGAAAGTTGCGTACATATCTTAGGATCACGCTCGTAAATTGGCAGATTTTTTCGAATTTTCTACAGAGAACTGTGCCCAGATTCGTGACAGACAGCAATGCTGTTTCTGCGCAGCGATCCCAAATATAACATCAACTTTGACATAGAAACTTTACTTGGCACAAAAATATGATAAGTAGAGGTTGCTACAGTAGTAAACAACTTCCAAGACTCAACAAAACAAAAAATTGCTATAGTAAAAACATGGATTGTCTCCCATAAGCGCTTTTCTTTAACGCCTTTCAGCTAGGCGCAGAAAGTGCAAATCAAGTAACATCGAGAGTAGAAGCATCAACATCATAACTTGTTCTAATAATAGAATCAAAAGGCAACTTCATTCTCTTTCTAGGGAAGTGTACCATACCTTTCTTGAGAGGAAATTGATATTTAATATTACCTTCCCTCATATCAATAACAGCACCAACAGTTCGAAGAAAAGGTCTTCCCAACACAATAGGACAAGCTGCATTGCATTCGATATCCAAGACAACAAAATCAACGGGGACAAGGTTATTGTTAACCGTAATATGCACATTATCAATCCTCCCCAAAGGTTTCTTTTTAACATTATCGGCAAGATTAACATCCAAATAACAATTCTTCAATGGTGGCAAGTCAAGCATATCATAAATCTTTTTAGGCATAACGTAAATACTTGCACCAAGATCACATAAAGCATTACATTCAAAGTCATTGAATTTCATTTTAATGATGGGCTCCCAACCATCTTCTAACTTTCTAGGAATAGAAGTTTCAAGTTTAGTTTCTCTTCTCTAGCTTTTATGAGAGCATTTGTAATATGTTTTGTAAAGGCTAAATTTATAGCACTAGCATTAGGACTTTTAGCAAGTTTTTGTAAGAACTTTATAACTTCAGAGATGTGGCAATCATCAAAATCTAAATCATTATGAGCTACAGCAATGGGATCATTGTTCCCAAGGTTGGAAAAAATTTCAGCAGCTTTATCACAAGCAGTTCAGCAGCTTTAGCAATTTCAGCAGTTTTGAACGCTTTGCACTAGAAGTAGAAACATTGCCAACACCAATTATTTTACCATTGATAGTAGGAGGTGCAGCAACATGTGAAGAATTAGCATTACTAGTGGTGGAATAGTCCAAACTTTAGCTACATTATTCTCTTTAGCTAGTTTTTCATTTTCTTCTCTATCCCACCTAGCACGCAATTCAGCCATTAATCTTATATTCTCATTAATTCTAACTTGGATGGCATTTGCTGTAGTAGTAATCTTATTATCAATATCATTATTAGGCATAACTTTCAATTTTAAAAGATTAACATCAGAGGCAAGTCTATCAACTCTAGAAGCAATAATATCAATTTTATCAAGCTTTTCCTCAACAGATTTGTTAAAAGCAGTTTGTGTACTAATAAATTCTTTAAGCATAGATTCAAGACCAAAGGGTACACTCCTATTATTGTTGTAAGAATTCCCATAAGAATTACCATAACCATTACCATTAGCAGAAGGATATGGCCTATAGTTATTACCAGAGTTGTTCCTATAAGCATTGTTGTTGAAATTATTATTTTTAATGAAATTTACATCAACATTTTCTTCTTGAGCAACCAATGAAGCTAAAGGAACATTATTTGGATCAACATTAGATCTACCATTCACAAGCATAGACATAATCACATCAATCTTATCACTCAAGGAAGAGGTTTCTTCAACAGAATTTACCTTCTTACCTTGTGGAGCTCTTTCCGTGTGCCATTCAGAGTAATTTATCATCATATCATCAAGAAGTTTTGTAGCCGCCCCAATGTGATGGACATAAAGGTACCTCCAGCAGCTGAATCCAATAAATTCCGCGAAGAAAAATTTAGTCCTGCATAGAAGGTTTGGATGATCATCCAAATAGTCGATCCATGGGTTGGGCAATTCTTTACCAAAGTTTTCATTCTCTCCCATGCTTGAGCAACATGTTCAGTATCTAATTGCTTAAAATTCATTATGCTACTTCTCAAAGATATAATTTTAGCGGGAGGATAATATCTACCAATAAAAGCATCCTTGCATTTAGTCCATGAATCAATACTATTCTTAGGCAAAGATAGCAACCAATCTTTAGCTCTTCCTCTTAATGAGAAAGGAAACACTTTCAATTTAATAATATCACCATCTACATCTTTATACTTTTGCATTTCACAAAGTTCAACAAAATTATTGAGATGGGCAGCAAGCATCATCGTAACTAACACCGGAAAATTGATCTCTCATAACCAAATTCAAGTAAAGCAGGTTTAATTTCAAAGAATTCTCGTTGTAGTAGCATGTGGAGCAATAGGTGTGCATAGGAAATCATTATTATTTGCATTTGTGAAGTCACACAACTTAGTATTTTCAGGGGTATTCATTTTAGCAACGGTAAATAAAACAGACTAGATAAAGTAAATGCAAGTAACTAATTTTTTTTGTGTTTTTGATATAGAGAGCAAGACAGTAAATAAAGTAAAACTAGCAACTAATTTTTTTGTGTTTTGTTTAGGTGCAGCAAACAAAGTAGTAAATAAAATAAAGCAAGACAAAAACAAAGTAAAGAGATTGAGAAGTGGAGACTCCCCTTGCAGCGTGTCTTGATCTCCCCGGCAACGGCGCCAGAAAAGAGCTTGATGGCGTGTAACTCACACGTTCGTTGGGAACCTCAAGAGGAAGGTATGATGCGCACAGTAGCAAGTTTTCCCTCAGAAAGAAACCAAGGTTTAATCGAACCAGTAGGAGCCAAGAAGCACGTTGAAGGTTGATGGTGGCGAAATGTGATGCGGCGCAACACCAGGGATTCCGGCGCCAACGTGGAACCCGCACAACAAAACCAAAGTACTTTGTCCCAACGAAACAGTGAGGTTGTCAATCTCACCGGCTTGCTGTAACAAAGGATTAAACGTATCGAGTGGAAGATGTTTGCAAAGAAAATAGTAAAACACAGTTGCAGTAGATTGTATGCTATGTAAAGAATAGGACCGGGGTCCACAGTTCACTAGAGGTGTCTCTCCCATAAGATAAAAGCATGTTGGGTGAACAAATTACAGTCGGGCAATTGACAAATAGAGAAAGGCATAACAATGCATATACATGATATGATAAATATAGTGAGATTTAATTGGGCATTACGACAAAGTACATAGACCGCCATCCAACTGCATCTATGCCTAAAAAGTCCACCTTCAGGTTATCATCCGAACCCCATTCAGTATTAAGTTGCTAAGCAACAGACAATTGCATTAAGTATGGTGTGTAATGTAATCGACATCTGCATCCTTAGACATAGAATCAATGTTTTATCCCTAGTGGCAACAGCACAACACAACCTTAGAACTTTCTCATCATCGTCCCAGGTGTCAATGCAGGCATGAACCCACTATCGAGCATAAATACTCCCTCTTGGAGTTAAGAGTACAAACTTGGTCGGAGCCTCTACTAATAACGGAGAGCATGCAAGATCATAAACAACACATAAACAATAGATTGATAATCACCATAATCATAGTACTCTCTATCCATCGGATCCCGACAAACACAACATATAGTATTACAGTATAGATGATCTTGATCATGTTAGGCAGCTCACAAGATCCAACAATGAAGCACAACAAGGAGAAGACGACCATCTAGCTACTGCTATGGACCCATGGTCCAGGGGTGAACTACTCACTCATCACTCCGGAGGCGACCATGGCGGTGTAGAGTCCTCCGGGAGATGAATCCCCTCTCCGGCAGGGTGCCGGAGGCGATCTCCTGAATCCCCCGAGATGGGATTCGCGGCGGCGGCGTCTCTGGAAGGTTTTCCGTATCGTGGCTCTCGGTACTGGGGGTTTCGCGACAGAGACTTTAAGTAGGCGGAAGGGCAACGCGAGGGGCCACACGAGGTGCCCAGGGGGTAGGGCCACGCGGCCAGGGCCTGGGCCGCGCCGCCCTGTCCCCTGGCTGCCTCGTTGCCCCACTTCGTTATCTCTTCGGTCTTCTGGAAGCTTCGTGCAAAAATAGGACCCTGGGCGAAAGTTTCGTCCAATTCCGAGAATATTTCCTTACTAGGATTTCTGAAACCAAAAACAGCAGTAAAACAAAGAATCGGCTCTTCGGCATCTTGTTAATAGGTTAGTTCCAGAAAATGCATAAATATGACATATAATGTGCATAAAACATGTAGGTATCATCAATAAAGTAGCATGGAACATAAGAAATTATCGATACGTTGGAGACGTATCAGTCATGTGGGTAAATTTGTACAACCTCTGCAGAGTGTAAATCTAAGTACTTAGCCATGTCCCCGGTTACGGACAATTTGAGCGAACTGACAAGGCACATGTTCGAAAGTCTCCTCATCCCAACTTCTTAAATAAAACTTGATGGGTGAACAGGGAAATGACAATTGGTGTAAGTGACTATCGGCTAGTAGGTCCCGTGCCATGTCTATGGTCTGAGTCTATAGGGGTAGTTCACCCAAACCAAGTTGATCATGGGTAGGAGGATTCACCGGGGCTTTACCGGTGGTTTCCGAGTTCATTGATTTCTATCAATGGTACCGCTTAATTAGTATGAAAGAAAAATGATTTGACAAATGATAGGAGAAAACTGGCTTTATGCAAATATGCCTGAGCTCTACCAGCCAAATGTACACTTAAGTGTTAGGTTGCCATTTGAGTCCACTATAGTCTCATCTTGCCAATACAATTCAAATGTATTGACCATTCGTGGCTGTAACTTTTCAGGTTGCAGATGTTTTGAAAGACGAATGAGTTACGATGTTTAGGGTTACGAGTCTATCATCAACGATGATAGACTATTATGATGGATAATCACATCATTCAGTTGACTATTATTTCTTTTCAAGGAAGAATCAGTTGACTATTGAGATTATGTTGCTAATTAATACATCTCTTGATCGCAGCCCTCCGTCGAATCTTGCTAGTCCTTGTCATCATTCATATAAACCACTCGGAGGATCTCGATTTGCTCAAATACATTAACTAGTTAGGCTGGCCATAGTGCTAGTATCATAACTAGTATCATACACGTTGGTCCCATAAAAATGCTGATGTGGCAGCTAATTAAGGAGAGAGGAGATTAGAATAACATAGGTGGATATTGTATCATAGTGCATGTCACGAGAAAAATTAATGCCAAATAAATCTTGTGCACACATTTGCATTGAGATTCTAAAAAGTAATAAATATAGCATAACTATGATTACTTCATGATACTAACCACTATAGAGATAGTACCATACATAAGTATCATATGCATGATACTTACCACAATGGCCAGCCTTATCCCAGGTTAACCTCTCTTAATTTGGTCACCCGGTTTGATGACTAACATTGCTTTGTTTATTAGGCTGGTAGCAATAGATAGTATACATACATATAATGTTAGCATATAATAGTATATATCTTTGCTGCATTGCATCACATAGTACTACCATAGTCTTGTGATACTTATTGTTTGTAAGATTTTAATTAAAAGTCTATACCAAATCTATTTGCTATTAATATTTCTAGTTTCTAGGTGCTATGATACGATATACTATATCTACGATATCACTAAAATGATCTTTTCTACTAGTATTATTTATTGCAGTGATATTCCTGTTAGACTACGTATCATATCTAGTATCATGCACTACATACATGCAAAAAATCTGATGTGTCACATCAATTAATGATGAAAGAGATGATAGTAGTATCATGGGATAGATACTGTATCATAGCACGTAGAACTAGAAAAATTAATTACAAATAAATCTTGTACACAAATTTGTATTGAGATTCTACAAATTAATAAATATAATTAGTCTATAATACTGCTACATGATACTATGCATTGTGGATATAGTATCATATAGTATCATATGCATGATATTACTATATGATACTTCCCATTGCGACTGTTTTAGCCTGATACCACTATGAGTAGCCTCTAGGACGTTGCTCAACTTCTACGATTTAGATCAGCTTCTACTGTTGTCCGTATCGAAAACTATACCGGAAGACACGGATGACCTAATGTCCAATAAATAATTACGGTTTTGCTATGTCTCAGTCAACTGAGAATTCCTTAAGTCTCAGTCAACCACAAAAATGCACTTGAGTTGCACTTTTCTGTGAAAAAAGTGCAATTGCACTTTTCTACTAGAAAAGTGCAACTGATTCGAGTTGCACATTTTTTTGAACTGCAGTTGCACGTTTCTGAGGTGACTGAGACTTAAGAAATTCTCGGTTGACTGAGACATAGACATACCCAAATAATTAAGTTTGTGTTCCGTCTTTGGAAAAGAGGGGGATTCCCTCCGATTTGTCTGTATTAAAGTTTGTGTATTCGAATCTCCATCATATAACTCATCTCTGTACGAAAGTACGAAGTCTGCAGCGCTCCCTTCAGTATACCCAACCACACACAAAAAAAGGCCCTACCATGGCCGCCACGACCACCAACGGTGCCGGTTCAGCGCAACATGCCGTCGGCCGCAAGCACATCGTGGTGTTCCCGTTCATGGCGAAAGGGCACACGATCCCACTGCTCCACTTCGCTACGGCGCTCTCCGTGCACCACAAGAGCCTGCGCGTCACCATGGTCACCACACCCGCAAACCTCGCCTTCGCGCGAAGCCGCCTCCCGTCGTCAGTTCGCCTCGCCGTGCTCCCATTCCCGTCGCTCCCGCCACTGCCGGCCGGCGTGGAGTCCACGGACGCCCTCCCCAGCCCGGCCCTCTACCCGACGTTCCTGCGCGCCACGGCGCTCCTGCGGGCTCCATTCGCCGACCTCTTGGCGTCGTTCTCGTCGCAGTCCCCGCCGCTCGTCCTCGTCTCCGACTTCTTCCTCGGGTTCACGCACCGCGTCGCTACCGACGCCGGCGTCCGCCGCGTCGTGTTCCACGGCATGTCCTGCTTCTCCATGGCCATAAGCAAGTCCCTCATCGAGAGTGGCCCGCCACCGCCCGGCTGTGGCGATTTCCACGTGCCCCGTATGCCGGAGCACGTAAAGATCACGGCGGTGGAGATGCCGGATACGATAGCCAAGATCTCCGACCGCGAGGACCCGGTGGTCCGGTTCGTGATGGAAGACATCGGTGAGTCGGACTCGGACGTGCGCAGCTGGGGCGTCCTGGTCAACAGCTTCGCCATGGTGGACCAGGACTACGTGGCGCCCTTCGAGTCGTTCTACCAGCCAGACGCCCGCGCCTGGCTGGCGGGGCCGCTATTTCTCGCCGCCGGCGAGGAGAGCATGAAGCGCGAGGAGGAGCTGGATCCGGAGGGCTGCCTCCCCTGGCTTGACAAGGCCACGGAACCGGTGGTCTACGTGTCGTTCGGCACGCAGGCCCACGTCCCCGACGAGCAGCTCGACGAGCTGGCGCGCGGGCTGGTGCAGTCTGGCCACCCCTTCCTCTGGGCCGTCCGGTCGGAGAACTGGTCGTCGCCGGTGGACGTGGCGCCCCACGGACGCGTCATCCGCGGGTGGGTTCCCCAGAGGAGCGTGCTCGCGCATCGTGCTGTGGGAGGGTTCGTCAGCCACTGCGGGTGGAACTCGGTAATGGAGAGCCTCGCGGCGGCGAAGCCCGTGCTGGCGTGGCCGATGATGGCCGAGCAGCATCTCAACGCGAAGCACGTCGCCGACATCATTGGAGCCGGCTTCAGGATGAAAACATCGTCGACAATAAGGTTGTAGTCGACAGAGCAGAGGTGGAGAAAATGGTAAGGAGGCTGATGGACGCCGGCAGCAAGGAAGGGCGAGAAATGCGGGCTAGGGCCGCGTGGGCTCGCCAAGAGGCCAAGTTAGCGGTCAGCGACGGTGGCATGTCCCACATAGCACTGCTGAAGCTGGTGAACGAGCTGCAGGGAAGCTACGACCGTGATGTCAGTATGTCACTGTAGTATAAAAGACAAGACGGACGTATAATTTCAAAGTCTTGTGTATTATTACAGAATGATAATTTGGGTTTGTTCGGAGGGAGAAGGACTAGAGCGAGAGAGTAGGTTTAGTCCTAGGAGTGATTGAAGGGGCTTTTAGTGTGTGAGTTGATGTTGTATCTGGTGGTGTTGATCCAACCTAGTTGTGTAACTGTGTTGGATTTCTTGTAATTGAGCTTCTTCCTTCTATAAAGATAAAGCATGCTATTGGCATGCTCTCGAAAAAATAATTTGGGGTTGCCTATGTCTCGGCCCACTACGGAGATTTTCGTAAGTCTCCGTTACTTGCAATAATCTCTCCTATGTGGAGAACATTCCTTCATTTGAAAGCATCATTTGGATGACGTAAATTTACTAACATGAAGAGACCAGGAAAACTCCTTTTTACCGGCAGTAGTACGTGTCGGAGTGCCATCCACCACAGACTATGCTTTGAGATTGGTGAGACTACTTGTCATCTTTTTGATAAAACTGAAACATAATTGAAACAAATTTGAACAGTAGAAAATGTTTCACAAGTTTCAGAAACAGGTGAGAAACATATGTGAAACTTTGTGACACATACTTTGAACATTAAATAATTTTCACAAGTTTCAAACATATTTCACAAATATCTAGAAACTAGATCAGAACATGGGTGATGTCAGCATGATGTCACAACTCAGGTACCTACCGTAGCCGATAAAATTGCTATGTTGGAAGAAACCGCCTGTGCATTGTGTACATAGTATAGTCTCTGAAAACCAGGTAATTGGTTTGGTTTTTTTTGTAAGATCTGCATGGTAAGCTTTGAGCCTTTGACCTTCACTGTTAATTATCATTTTGGCAAGTTCAAATAGTACGAGCCAGAAGGTGCCAGAAGATATTCCTCATTTTGATGATGCCCCAAAACACCCAACAAGGTTTATCTCACTAATTCACGTTTCGAAAATAATTCTGTGTACATGGCGGTAGCTGCGCACGACGGGGGGCAGCTGCGCATGCACCTGCACGGGCGACACCTGTGTGAGCTACCACCTACCATGCAGCCTAACAAGGACGAACGTACATTCTGTTTTTCGTACATCACAGTACAGATGGCAGATGCAATCATATATCCAACAGCTGTACACACACAGCCCAAAACCAGCCCAGCTCGGGGTTGTTGTTGCTCGTATAAGGCCTCAAGCTACAACATCTGGATGTGTCTGGGCGGCCCAGCCCATGCGACACAACGCAAGACGCAAACTGCATTTGCCCTATAAAGCACCCCCCCGCTCGCCGTCAGGTTACGCACACCCAGCACCGCCATGGAACCCCCCAAGTCGCCTCGCAGCGCATGCCGTAGCTGCACCAGCTCATCCAAACAGAAACAGAGCGAGAGCGATGGTTCGTCCGCGTCCCAGACCGTATCGGAAGCAGCCGGAAGCCTGAGCGCACCGGTGGACTCGCAGGCGCTGATCGCATACACCTCGCCGGCAATGTTATGCGCCTGCCTCCGGCCGGCCGCATCGTTCATCGCCAACACGCCAAACAACAGCGCCATAATTCCACGTGGTAGGAAGCCGGGGACCGACGACACGCCTGAATGAAATGGAACAGGCAAAAAAAGCTGGGTTATAGTGTATGTTTGACACAAAAGAATGGCATGTTTTTGATCTCTGTCCTTTGTCGATGACATACCGATCGGGGATGCTCCTGGCGCAACCAAGCGTGTGAGGCGTAGGCTGAACAGATGACATCTTTTTGTCGGCTCCGAGAAATGGGAGTGAACTCGCCTCTCGATCGAGGGGAATGGCTGAGGGGTTTGTTTTTTGGCGGGTGCTGATACTTGAGCTATGGGTCGAGGTATATATAGGCAGCTCAAGTTCAAAAAAAGCGCGGGGGAATGGCTGGTAGCCTAGACCAAAAAGCGCGGGAAGAAAAACAAAGGTCGGTCCAAATTTCGCGGGGGAAATGAACTTGCAGCACTAACCTCATTAATTCATGATCCACTCATGTGAGCATATGCTTGACACATCATAAGTTGTGACTGTTCCCAGAAGACATGTACAGTATATGCTACATATCGAGGTATGCAATCATGTTGTCCAAGTGACATTGAGCATGCCGTTGTGATTAAGAAAAGAAGTACAAAAGAAAAATTTAGAGAAATGTGGAAATACTATTTATTTTCATGTAACATATTTACACGACGAAGAACATAAAAGTTAGTGTGTGCATAACAAATAATGACTACAAATCCAAATAATTTTAACAATTTAGCTGCTGGGGAAAAAATATGGACAAGAAGGAACAAAAAGTTTACCAATAGGCGGAACAATTTGCTTTTACACGTGGAACACAAATTTAGCACCTATGGACCATGGAACAAAAATTTATACACAACAATTCCAACAAGGTGGAAGAAAATTTTAAATGGTTGTGGTACTTGATAACTGCAAGAACACATATCAGGTGTAGTTAGTTTCGAAGTAAGAGTATCGAACCACGAAGAGCTACTAGTAGTGATCTTAATGCCCCTTGTTACTATTATCTAGGGGGTACTTGTAAGTTATTCTAATTTCAAGATAAAGTATATAAAAGAGTTGTTTTGTGTTGAAAACTAAAGTAAATAAGAACAAAGAAATAAACTAACGTAAACAAAAACAAGAGAGTATTGAGAATATGTCTTTGTGACATGGTTGAGGGGTTCTCAAGGAGTGTAGGTTCCACCACTAGTATTGCTATTACTTATGATTAGAATGAATTATATCTTTGCTATGCTATGTGTGGGAGAGCTCCGTAACAAGGTGCGCCCAGAAAGCCATCGGTCATCGCATCTCTAAATCACCACAACATCTAGCCTTCTGCAGCCATATATGGACTAGCGCTATTAAGGGGTGTACCCCGTGATCACCGATATGAGCTTTGTGAATCCCTCTTGTCCCCCTCTTCCATGTGTTAGAGCGCCAATACAGTAATGTCACTTCCCGTTGTTCACTCTAGCTCACTTCTAAGGGTAGTTCCCTCTCAAGACCATAAGGCATATATTACATGGTGCACAACATGTAATATCAAGAGAGAAAACTAACACATATTCATAGATCAAAGGTATAAAACATCTTTATTTCACATCATAATATTACTAGGGTTTCTCCATATCTCCTCAAGAACAAAGGAACTACTCAAACATGAAGGGGATCAACATCATAGCAATAATATGGATTGAATATGAAGGTATAATTGTGTACAAGTGCAAATCCTAATAGAGTTTGGATCATAACCAAGTAGACACAGGGGATCGCGGTGAAGACATTGATGACGGTGTTGATGATGGAGATCGATGCGTTGCCCTTCAAGATCCTAGACTCCTCCTCCTCTTCTATGTGTAGATGGAGATGGTGATGGAGGCGGTGGCTGCGGAGATGGCGGAAGCAGCGGCGGAGCAGCAGGGCTCCGCCCCTAGGGCGTGGATGAAGTGGTGCCTCTCCTTGCCTCCTCCCCTCTTTATATAGGTGCATCTGGGGCCGAATATGCCCATCAGGCCTTCACAAATGTTGTTTCGTTTGACGAAACGGACCTAACGGAACCCGGTACGGGCAGACCTGCCCGTACCGATGCCCGTTAAACTTGCAGATGGTTTTGTATTTTGATCGACATTTCTTCATCCGATCTCCGATTGAGGTGTTCTTTGGCTCGTTCAACTCATATGGATGAGGGCTACAACACCATGGCCTTAGAACTAAAATATAAGATGTTGGGAAAAAATCACTTTTCCTACAACTTATATGGCTAAGTCTGGTGCTTGTAATTCTCCCATCTTGTACCCTCTTGGTCCCTTTTGCTCCCTTTTTCCATTATCTCCAATAACACCTGAATACATGTCAAAGACAAGGGAAACATAATAAAATCCTACTAAAATTATTAAACATGCAAAGCTCATGTGGAAATGGACAAGAACTCGTAAGTATGCAAAATAGGCATAGGTGGATCTATCTGGAGCATGAAATGAGTGACAATATGAGTAATAGTATACTTAAAAACCTCACTAGAATAGTGCTAAGTATTGAGCTATCAGTACCCGTCGAGCTCAAATTTATAGCGAGAAGGAACAAACTGAATCCAAAATTATAGAAAAAGTGGGACAAAAAATATAGGGGCTTAAAAAATCATGAGACCAAAGAAAAATAAGATAAGTGGGATAAAAATGGTATCCATCGAACGAATCATTAAAATGGGAGGAAGAAAAGTGTAGAAGTCGCAACACAAAACACATGTGGAATAGGAACAAAACAAAATGGATACATAAAAAATTAAACACATGTTGATGAAATCATAACTACTGAAGAAACAAAAAAAGACTCCAGCTAGAAAAAAAATATAACCTATCTAGAACCAAACTTTATCAATGTTGGAAAAATTAGTGGAACTAATATTGGAAAGTTAGAAGTATTTTTTTGAAATAACGGGACAAATAATTATACACAGGAGAACAAAGGAAAACATTAGAGAGAACAAAAAACTTCAAGGGACAAAAAAATTTGTGGAACTAAGTTTCTGAAATAAGAGGAACAAATATTTCTAAATAAAGTAACAACAAGTTACACATCTAGGAATAATAAATAAATCATAGAAAAAATAGTAAAAAAGTTAGTTAAAGGGTAAAAAGAGGTAAATAAAAGTGAACAAACTTTAAACACATTCCAAACATATCACAAGTAGAAGAGGAACACAAGGTTTTTCTAGGAAAAAATATCACAAGTTGGTGTATCTAGGAAAAAATATTTTAATGGATAAAGAACTAAATTTTCTAAATAATGGAACTAATTATACGTTGACTAATAAATAGAACATCAAAGGGAACAAAAATACCTCAAGAAACAAAAAATTGCGAAAGTAATTTCTGAAACAAGGAATTTTTCTGAATAAAGGAACATATAGAGTTATACATCTAGGAAAAAAAAGTAAATTGAAGAGAACAAGAAGTAAAAGAAAAAAATTACTTAAAAGGAGAAGAAGGTAAATAAGAAGGAAAGTAGAAAGAAAAATGAAAATACTCTCTCCTTTCCAAAATAAGTTTCACAGGTTTATCTAGATTCACATGTATGTAGATATATTTTATTTATATGGATGCATACAAATTTAAATATATCTATAAACTAATTTTGGAACAGAGGAATGAAAACGGAGCGAAAGAAAAATAGAAATTTAAAATATAAAAAAATAAAACCCATAGGAAATATAGGAGTATGCCTTAAAAAGAAAAGGAACAAGAGAAAGCAAGAAAAAGCGTAAAAAGAAAGATAAGATAGATAGAAAGAAAGAAAAAAACTTTGTTAAGTACAAATAAAGGAATTGCTTATCGTATGTAAGTGATCTCAAGAAATAAGGACTTACATTGCAAACACTACAATATATAGATTGGTTGCAGTTGAAGCCAATGACCAATCCTATATGACGACTAGGTCGGTGTTTAAACCACGTCGCACATCTCCCACGTAGTTATGGGGGCATAGTTTGGGATTTTTTTCGTTTCTTTTTTCTCTTATTTTTTACTTCTCTTTTATCTCATTTTAGTTTATTAGAAAATATTTTTGAAAATATTCATATTTTAAAAAGTTTAGATTTAAAAAATATTTAAATTTTTAAAAAGTTTAGTTTTCAAAAATATTCAAATTTGTAAAGTTTAGATTACAAAAATATTCATACTTTGAAAATATCTTGATTTAAAACTTGTAGATTTTCAAATTTATTAAGATTTGAAAAATGTTAAGATTTTTAAAAAGGGATTTCTATTTTCGTGCCCCTGCTTCGTTAGTTGTACTCAGTTTTCCCCAGCTCGTTAGTTTTTCCTCAGTTTTCCCCTCCCTCTAGTTTGAAACCCCTCGAAGACGCGGGTTGACGTCAGGTCAGAGGTCTTACCGTTACCGTCAGGTCAGTTCCTCTCTGACCGTCTCGTGCTGACCGATAGCCATCCATCTACCGCTGACGCGTGGGCCGTTTTATTTCCTGATTGTATACGCGGTGCTGTCAATGACAAATGGGGCCGCTCTATGGGGCTGCCGCAGCCAATGACCAGTGGGTCGTCTATTTATTTATAGAAAATTATATATTGCCGCTCTGTGGGGCCTCCGCAACCAATGATCGATGTGGTCGTCTATTTATTTAGAGAATATAATATAGAGCCGCTCTTATATATGGCAGGTGACTATTTTCGCAGCTTAATCTAAAGTGACTCTTATGCTAAACATTGTGCATCCCGACGTTGACCTAGCAGTGGCGGCGAGCATAGCCGTTCTGACCATGCCGATATCGGTATCGGCATCGGCATCGTTTGGAGGATGTGGTGCTCGAATAATAGTGGAAATGCGATATTATTTTTTACATGCATAATATATAGAAAATAGTTAGATCTCTAAATCGATGCATATGAAGCTACATATATATTCTTGGTCATAATCCCCTTATCTAAAGGGGATGGATGCATGGCTTCACGTCGTCGTCGCTTTCATCGTCAGTATCTTCGTCGTCCGAGTAGTAGTACCTCCTGCACATTGTTCCGTCGAACACCTTCACTGTGAGCACATCATCGCCTTCATATTTGAAGTGTACGTAGCAGCCGAAATCCACACCGTGCGCGATGGCGAATTTCTCCCAGCCCTTGTCGAGGTACATCCGGCCTTGTCCGTCAAATAGGACCTCCACGGTCCAGAGACGAGGACCGCAGTCAGCTGCTCGCAGATACACCTTAGCTGTCTCCTGGCCGTCAAGATAGTCCGCAATTTTTTTTGGGAGTTCCTGCAAAGAGATCGAGCGCCGATCGTTTGAAATTAAAGGTTTTTTAGAACATGCCCATAATTAATCACATGCATCATATATGTGGGAACGCGTACGTACCTTCTTGACCAAAGGGTCTTCATAGACGATGATGAAGAACTCCTCTATGATCAATGGCAGTATTGACGGTGGTGGTGGCAATGATGATGATCCACTTCCTCTTCCCCTTCCCCTTCCCCTTCCCCTTCCCTTCCCTTCCCCTTCCCCTTCCGGTCCGCGTCCGAGACGTGGAAGCCATGGCAATGGATCAAGTGTATGTGAACGAACAAGAGAGAGGCAGAACCTATTGACACAAGGGATGGCCGTGTGGGTGTTTATAAGGGAGAGGTGACCGTTGTAGGGGTTTACACAATAAAATAAGGAGGAGGTGAACGTTGGTGGGGGTTTACACAATAAATTAAGGAGGAGATGACCGTTGTGGGGGTTTACACGATAAATTAAAGAGGAGATGACCGTTGTGGGGGTATATATCTCAACAAAAAAGTAATGCGGACTATATTGACGGAAATGGAACTTGGTGATATAGTTTATCATTTTACCGTGAAAAGTACTGCCTAAAAGAAATGGTAATTCGTGATAGTTTATCATTTGCTGTAATGGCTACAACAAATCGTTGATGGTTTATCATTTTTTGCGTGAAAAGTAATGGCTACAAGAAATGGGTGATGGTGTATCATTTTTTGCGTGAAAAGTAATGGCTACAACAAAATCGGTGATGGTTTATCGTTTTTTGCGTGAAAAGTAATGGCTACAAGAAATGGGTGATGGTGTATCATTTTTTAAGTGAAAAGTAATGGCTACAACAAAATCGGTGATGGTTTATCGTTTTTTGCGTGAAAATAATGGGTACAAGAAATGGGTGATGGTTTTTTGCGTGAAAAGTAATGGCTACAACAAAATCGGTGATGGTTATAATTTTTTGCGTGAAAAGTAATGGGTACAAGAAATGGGTGATGGTGTATCATTTTTTGCGTGAAAAGTAATGGCTACAACAAAATCGGTGATGGTTTATCATTTTTTGCGTGGAAAGTAATGGCTATAAGAAATGGGTGATGGTGTATCATTTTTTGCGTGAAAAGTAATGGCTACAACAAATCGGTGATGGTTTATCATTTTTTGCGTGAAAAGTAATGCCTAAAAAGAGTTTATAATTTAGCTCGTGAAAAATAATGCAGAAACCAAACTTTAGCGTACTGGGTAACCGCCCTTTCGCATACATAGAGGGTGGAATCTAACCAACGACAGAGAGATAGAGGGTGGTGGCCCCGACCAGAGAGAGAGATAGGGGTTATCCTGCCCATTAGATCATACGATCAATGGTCGGCGGGCACGATCCGCGTGACATGGGCTAGACCAATCAGGGCAATGTTGGGCGTCTGTGAGAGTTTGTGAAGGGAGAGGGCAAAACTGAGTAGTATCAAGAAACCAAGGTCAAGTGAGTAGTAAACAGACTAAGCGATTCAAATATGAGATTTAAAAAATGGAAAATGCGTGTTTTGTACAATGAAACCCATCTTGGCCTACCTCAAACTATTTGCAATACAAATCTACATGAGTGTGAAAATTATGGCCTCATTCACACAAAGTATGTTTTGGGGAAAGCTGTTTTGGGTAGGGCTTATTATGGAAAACCATGCACCTTCATAGCTACTAGGTGATTTGAGAAGTGGCAATTTGTGGTAAAACTTGATTTATCTATGATTTGAGAAGTGGCAATTTGTGGTAAAGACTCCATGAGTAAGTACCACTCTTTTTCGGAATTTTTTGCACATTAAATAACTCATTTAACTAGTTAATCCCATTTGTTGACTCTCTGTTAACCAGCCACTGGAGGGTAAAACTGAGTATATTGCACTAGCCAGTATTAGCACTCAAGGCGAAAACTGAGCACACAAAAAATGCTAGTATATGACTCGAGGGTATACCTGAGTATATCTAAATTTCCAGGGTTAGACTCGAGGACGCGTGTTGCGGTGCAGAAGTGGAAGACGTGCCATTATTGACGCGTGTCGCGGTGCAGACGTGCAAATAGTGGACGCGTAGGACGCGGGTCGCATTTAGGACGCGTAAGCCCCTCCCTCCCTCTGCACACAGTACGTCTCATTCTCGCTCACGCACGAAACCGCCCCTCTCACGTCCCATCAACTTCTCCAAAGCGAAAATACCCCAACCGCCGTACGCACGCTACCCTGCCGGCGATGGAGAAGAAGAATGCGCCGGCGGCCGTCGCCTCCGAGCCCGTCGCCGCCGAGCCAGTCGCCGCCGAGCGCGTCGCCTCCGAGGGCGGCGCATCCAAGCGCGGCGCCTCCGTGAACTGGGCCTCTCTCTCGGCTGATGGACCACTTCACAAGATCGGCGAATGCTTACTGGTGAACGAGGAGTACGCCGACACCTACTCTGCTATGAGGCAAGTCTGTAGAAATTGGCGCTCAGGTTTTCCTGAGCCCGACGTGCACCTGTAGGAATGGATCATGCTAGACCACGCCCTTCCACGCGTCGCTGAGTTCACCTTCCTCCAACTCGGCACATCACGCTACGTCACCATAGATCTATCAGAAGTTCATACAAGGTTCAAATTCCTCCATATCTACCTTTTTATTTTCAATCTTAAACATCTTAGTGCTGAATGTTATCTTCATCAATATATTTTAGATACTAGTTCGTCGGCTTTTGCCGTGGCGTCATCGTGCTTGCCCAGAAGAACCCGCCGCACAAGATACGGCTTCTGAACCCACTCACAAAGAAATCGAACACTATGTTTGAGGCGCAGATGCCATCTGTTTTTCTGAAATCAGTCGCTGTAATCAAATCCCCGACTATGGTCTTCGTTGGCGCACATTACCCGCCGAAAATTGGTTGGGTCGATGAGAGCACTCCAACTAAGGATACATGAACATTAGGGAGAAGAAAGATTTTCGATCAAGAACAATTGTCTGCGTTGCATTACCCCGTTCAATGGTGAACTGTATGAAGTAGCTGCGGACAATTTTGAGTCCGGAAGAATAGTGTGCACCAATGTACAGTTGCAGCAGCGCGAGCACCTGTCAAGATGGAGACACTAATTTCATTTCCCGTAACTTGGACATCGAAGTTCTACCTTGTGAAGTCGGATGGTGATCTGTTGCTTGTGTTGTTGGTCAGGCGTGGCTTTGGCGGGCAAACCATTGGTGTACCGTGTGGACACTCGGAGCCGCTCTCTCCATCCGGTCGGTAACATTGGCAGTAATGCCTTCTTCGTGAATTATATCCGATGTATCTCCGTCGACACCAGAGTGTACCCGACACTTCGACCTGGCTGCATCTACTACACGGATTTGGGTTATATCAGAGAGTACTCTCATGATACAAAGGCTTGGGATGAGTGGCCACTACGTGTGGATAGAATAGGAAACTATGGTATGAGAAATGAACACAGGCCATACCGTTTGGAGGATGTATTGGCCGCACACTGCAGACGGAAGGAGTTCAATGAATATTTCCTTGGGGTAATGCACGAATGGAGGGACGAAGAAATATATGAGGAGGAATGAAGAACAAATTCATTCATCCTGGGGTATCCTAATCTTCTTGTTGTCCATACATTGCGTGCGTCTTGTATATTTTTCAGCCTAGTTTGTCGTGAACATTAACAACGTTGTTGGCTGCTGTATGCAGTTTATGTATTATACTTAGTTTTCTGATTATGCTGTTGTGAATTTATCATATACTAGCTTCTAGATTTGCTACTAGATTTGCTGCCAAATTGGGCAAAAAATGAGGGCCAAAAGGCATAAATAATTGAAGAAAGATAGAAATAGAAGCTTCTCTAGATTTGATACTAATTTGGTGAAAAGACAGAGAGAGAAAGAGGGGAAAAGGTGCTCTTAAAAATGCCAATTTGGGCCGAGAGAGACAAAACCCAGCTTCTGCTCACGTGCAACCAAACGCTTCTCGTCCTGTCCCACGCGGTCCCTTTCTAACAGCCCCACGCGACGCCGCCCCACAGACGACGCGGCGCACCACGTCAGCACAGAACGTCCAAATAAACGGATTCCTTCCGTCTGAGCTCATTCTGCGGGTTTCAGACATAGGCTTGGGGAAAACTGAGGAAAAACTAAGGGGCTGGGGAAAACTGAGTACAACTAACGACCCGAGGGCACGAAAATAGAAATCCCTTTTAAAAATTCAGATTTGAAATTTGTTGAGATTAAAAAGTTTGAATTTTGAAAAAGTTCGGTAAATTTTTTTGGGAACCCAAAACTATATAGAACCCCGAAAAAACCATACAATAGTAAAAAATATGCCACAAAAAACCGAAACAAATAGGACCTATGAGCCTGGCCCAAAACCTACCGAGAGGGTGTGTATGCATTGGGTGGCATATAGGAACTCCCAAGGCTGACGGGGAGCGCCTATAGGCCGCTTTAGTGCGTGCGGGATTAGCCGTCACACGCACCCGTGTACGCTCCCTCGTGGGCTGGCCCAGGTAAAGCTTTTCCCAGATTTCTGTTTTTCGTTTTAATTTTTTATTTCAAAAAACTTCACTGTTAAAACATCATGTTTCTTTAGCAAAAAACTAAATCACATTTGAAAAATATTCAAATTAAAAATTACTTTAAATTTTTTATCCAAATTTTTTTGTTCAGAAACAAAATTTGTTCAATTTTTTGTGTATAATATTTTTTGTTTAGAAATAAAATTTGTTCAAAAAAATTTACTCATATTTAAAAAATCTGGAAAATTTTAAAAATAGACAAAATTGAGAAAAACGAGAAACCAAAGAAACCGGGAAGAACTAGAGGGAACCGCGAACCACAAGAAAAACAAAAAAAAATGACCGAAAGCTCCTAAAACCGGAAGAACCAGAACAGTCAGAATAAATGGGCCGCGGACCAGCTAGTCGCATTAGCGTGCGTGCCGTATTAACCGACGCTAATGGTCGGCGAATAGGTTTTGCCAACGCCATTCAGGAACGGCCAGAAGGCATAAGAACGGGCCAGTCCACTCAGGAATGCGTGCAGGCAGAACGGTGGTATGTTCCGCACGGGCGGAGTATTTCCACAGGTCGCGCGGAAAAGAAT
Organism: Lolium rigidum; assembly: GCF_022539505.1. Classification (NCBI taxonomy): domain Eukaryota; kingdom Viridiplantae; phylum Streptophyta; class Magnoliopsida; order Poales; family Poaceae; genus Lolium; species Lolium rigidum. The sequence continues at coordinate 43,389,579 of NC_061510.1, read as the reverse complement.
CGAGCTAGGATTTGAATTAAAATCGAAAAGAATGTTGGCACGCACGAAGCTGGTTTTTGAGGATGGTGAGCGAGAGCCCTGGCGCTACCCCGAGCGCCTCGCTGCCGCCGCCGCTCGACGGCTCGTCGACCTCCCCGCCAGATCCCCTGCCAGCCACCCCTGTGCTAGCTCTAGGCTCCCTCCCCCTTAGGCCTTCTTTACTCCTCAGGTATTTTCATCCCCTAGGGGTTTGGAGATGAGAGGAGATTGGATGAAACCCCTCCTTTCACCCAATCCCCATTTCCCCCCAATTTTCCCTAATTTCCCCACATCCTCCCCACAATCTCTAGTTACTTTGTTTTGGGGATGAGAGGGGATATGGAGCTCAGATAATGAAAACTCAATATTTTCATCCCAAGACATGATAATGGACAATCAGTAAATTAAAAACTTCGTCTTTACATGAACCCAGTGTCATGCAATTTTGTCATACAATTTTCTCAAACAAGAACACACATATAAATAAATGCTCGACCCAGCACATGAGCAACCCGCCGCCATAAACTCAGTGTCATGCAATTTTATCATACAATTTTCTCGAACAAAAATACACATATAAATAAATACTCGACCCAACACATGAGCAACCGCCGCCATAAACTCAGTGTCATGTAGTTTGAAGAACATTAGAAGTCATGGCGCGCTCGCCGCCAAACGCCGGAAACCACGCTGCTGCCAAGAGGACCTCCAGCTAGAAATACACGCAGGTAAAACTTAGTACTGATACATAGCTTACAGATAGTTCAAATGTATAGCAAGTTGGGGAGCATCCTTATACACTTGTTAATATCAACCAACAAACAAACTCAACAACACTGTTAGCCCTTTTTGTTTTAAAAGATAACATTGTGTTACCAACAAATACCATTCGACAAGAACGGTCACCAACTGCACCGCACCCTGTGCACATGGCATACATGTACATTTCCTATCTGACTAGGACACATAAGCTAACTCGGAAAATTAATGGTCGCATGATTCTTGTTGCTGGCAAAGTCTTGCTGCATATTAATGGCTCAATCTCTCTTTAAAATAGAGGCTCAGCAGAAAAAAATACAATCTGACCCTTGGACCACTTGGATGGCACATCGGATGAACAATGTATGCATCCAAATCTGTCCTCTGCATTATTCTTTCTAATTGGTCCTGTGTAACTAATGGACATGTATCACAAGTCTGGACCTTTTTCCACCTCAGTCCGTAACTAGAAACTACAAAATGCGTGCTTACAGACTCAGTACATATATGTAACCGAAAAACTAACCATGCTACATTCGAACCACTGTGCTAACTATGGTCCAGCTGACTTTCATAGGAAAAAAATCATGTAAACTGCAATCCTCCATACTTTTATGAAATTCTTTGAATCCAAAGAGGCCCTGCATATATCTCCTGAATATTGTGGAATTCAACACTTCATAACATTATTTCCAAGTTACCAGTTCCACAGTTCATCTCCCTTAGCAGATATAGTACTAGCTGAACTAGTCAATCCAAGTACTATGAGGCAGAAATAAGCTATTGGGCGCACCAGTACTTCCCGAAACATGAAGTCAACTAGGCAGGCAGGCAGCTTGACGAAATCTCACGGAGTCCCCACTTGCGCACGAACGCACGGTCGCTGCACGGTTGGAGATTGGAGTACATCCATCACAACAGATGCGACGGGCACGACATGTACTGCATGAACTCTCGTCTGCGCCCGCACCCCATGGCCTTCGGAGCCGCGAGCTCCGGGAGCTCCGTCGCGGACGGCGGCGACACCAAGAAACTCTATCTAGGGAGAAGGGGAAAAGGGGAGGGGGCGCGGTGACTCACCGGATACCAGTCGCCGGAGGAGGATCTCGTCGGCGCCGTCTTGATCTGCTAGTTCTTTCCCCGCCGCCGCCGCCGCCGTTGCCTTCCCCCGCCGCCTGTCGCCGCTGTTGCGTCGCCTCCCTCCCTCGTTCCCCTTTTCACGAGCCAAAATACACGGGGTCGACCTCGTGGACGAGAATACCGGAGTGTGCAGCTTACCGGGTCGGGAAGATCTGGGATGGGCCGGGATGTTACAAAAAAAAAACCAGAGAAGTAAACGGCCCATCGAGTAACTTTCGGGATTTGGTCGTGGGCCGGTATTTTACCCTCCCAAACCCAAATATACCAGACAAGTAAACAAGGCCTTAGTCTCCTCCAAGCCACCACCCACCTCCAGCTGCCCCTCGCTCTGCCGGCAAGGTCGCGGGCCGCCTGCGTCGTCTCGACGAATGGTGCGCCCACGGCCGGAGCTTCTGACGCCGACACCGCTCCTCCTCGCCATGACTCGGCCTCCTCGTCCCTCCGCGGCCCCGGCAATGCAGCTCCCTCTTGCAAGCTCCCCCGTGATCCAGTTGACGCCGGCGCGCTGCGCCTTTCGCCAGGTGCGGTCTTCTTGAACTCTATGCTGCTCATGTTTCACACCATGGTTGCGAGCTCGGTCGGTAAAAAGTGCAAGTTCTCTCGGTTCTGGGTTACACCGATGAGCCTCTCCCCCCGTTACAACTCTTTCTGTGTGGCAAACGCTCTGAACTACACGTTCACGGCGGCGCCGGACTCCTTCCTCGTCCTTTCACACGGTGGCGCTGTCTTCTCCTCATTCGCGTCTTCTCCGGTCATCCGTGACCTTATCCTGGCCAACGGGACGATCCGTTTTGGTGCTTCTGCGTACAGGCTTCACCGGACCGCGGCGGCGGCGGCGGCGGCGGTCGCAAGCCTGCCGGCCTGGCCGCCATGCAGAGATATCGTCGTCTATGTTCCCCCGGGCAGCGGCGGCCGTTTCGCTGGGCAAAACCCTAATGTGCTCGCCAGCGTGGCCGTTGAACGGTCAGCGGGAGCGGGAGACGCTCGTGATCCTGGTGGGCCCCTCCTGGGAGATTCTCCTGGTCGTGGCGGGCCCTTCCAAGGCCACTTGGTCAGCGGTCCTTTTTTGGACAATTCCTGTCCCACTTTCCCCACCCCGTCGACCCACTCCGCCCCTTCCCATCTCTCTCTGGATGATGCAGCCTTATCCCCCTCCGTCTCCTACCTCCATCTCTCGCTGCCACCCTCCCCTTGACCCCCTGCCACCGCCGCCCCCCCTTCGGACCTGCGGTCCGCCAGCGCGTCTGAGACCTCTGGCCTCGACCCCTGTGCTGTCCACTCCATCCCTCCCTCTTTTTCACCGCCGCGGCATGAATCCCAGGAAGAGGAGGCCAGGATTCCCGCCGGAGAACCGCGCACGCCGCGTGCGAGCGTGGCGAACGCGTCCACGCTCCACCCCTCGCCATCCCCTTGCCTCACCTTGCCGCGCACCTTTAAAGAGGTGCTACTCTCCTCGCCTCCTTCCACCAGCAGCACACCTCCCCTGCGCCGCCTTTTCTTCTCCCCACGCAAAGACCTCCGACACTGCTACAGGTGCCTCACGCCGGAGCACGTCGTCGGGGATTGCCGTGGTCCGCTTCGGTGTGCTACCTGCGGCCGTTTCGGCCACAAGCGTCGTGGATGTGAGCTCTCCACTCTCCCTTACTCCCGATCTGCCCCTTCCCTGTCCTCTCTTGCTCATCCTTGCCCCCTCCCTCTTCCAGGTTGCACTACAGTCGCCGCACGGCCTCGCCGTCGACTCTGGTGGAAGAGGGGATGGACCTGGGACCGGCCGCCGTCGGCGCTCTGCCTCGTCGTGGGCTGCACATGAGGCCTCCGACGCCGTACCCGCGCGGCCAGCTCCCTGCGTCTCCCTCCCCCACCCCGGGGGCTTCTTCCCCTGGCCTCTCTGGGGCCGTCTCCCTGTTGGGCTCTGGCCCGGCGGCGCTGGCGGGCCACCGTGGGCCGCCCACGTTTGCCCCCCTCCCACCTCCGGTTGCTGCGGCCTTGCGCTCCTGCGCGCAGGTCTACATGCCGCGCCCTGACGAAGAGGGCCACGGGCGGCGTTTCACCTATGCCACCCTGGAGCCGCCGGCGGACGTGCCCGGCTTCATTCTCCGGCGTGCTTTAGAGGAGGGCGCCGGCAATCCCCCTGTGGTGCTGACGACAAGTGACTATGGAGCCATGCTCCTTGTCTTTCCTTCTGCTGCTGCTCGGGAGGAGGTGCTGCCCCGGTTTCCCCTCACCTACGCCGGCCACCTCGTCACGCTCGAGTGGCCTGAAGATGGAGCGAACAGGGCGGCGTGGGCTTCCAGGCGCTTCGCCATGCTGTCTGCGACCGGCTTCCCGCACGAGCACTGGGATGCGCATGGGATCCGTGCAACATTCGCTCCCATTGGGAGTGTCTGCTGTATTGACCCCTCTTGCATCCTTGAGAAAGACTTCTCCGCTGTCCGCGTGGTCGTCAAGATGGCTGACGAGATGGTCTTCCCGGCCACCCTGCTGGTGCACGACGCCTTCGGGGAATGCACTACGGAGGTGGAAGTGCGACTTGTCCGTGCTTGGACCGGCGAGGAGGACTCCCTGCACGCTGCCTCCCTCCACTTCGACACCGATGGCATGACGGGATCGCCCGCGCGTGAGCACCCACGCCTCAGTGACATTGATGAGGGCTCCCTCATTGGTTCTCCCCCGCCCCCTCCGCCAGCCCAGCAAGCCCCGGCTGCTCCGGTTCTGGACCTCTGGGCAAGGATCATCGCGCGGCGCCAGGCCAACCGCGCAAGCGCAGCCAACCTGGATGGCGTCGACGGCCTTCCCGCGGACACCTCCTGCCCGCTGCCACGGGAGAAGGCCTTGCCCTGCGAGGTCTGGGATCGCCTGCTGGCGAAGAGGCTGTCCGATCAGTTCCCTGACGCCGGCCTTAGTGCTGACCAGGTTAGTGTTGCAGCTTCTCCCCTGGCCACCCTTCCTTCAGTCTGTCCACGCCCTAACCAACCCCTCCTCTGCTTACAGTGGTACGACACGCTCGGAGCCCCTGCTGCCACCGCGGTTGATGACTCTGTCGAGCAGCCTGCCGTCGTCGCGGATCCGGTGCTCCTGCCTCCAGGCATGGCTTTGGAGGCCTCTGAGGATGCCGCTGTCAACATGGGCGTGGAGGCGGCGGCGATGGACCTCCCCCACGAGGACTCCATTCGCAAGCAGCGGGTCCGTAGCAAACGGGCCGCAGATTCTACGTTCAAAGCTCGCCGCAGCGCGCGGCTAGCTGCTAAGGAGGCGCCAACCTTCACGTCCATGCTTACCAAGGCTAAAGCTGCCAAGGCCTCCAAGTTCGACCTGACCGGAGGATCTCCCCGCTTCCGAGCCGCCGCCGAGGCTGCTGGTTTCGGTGGTTGCCCTGACCCAGGGCCAATCCCTACCCCTCCTCTTCGGGAGCTCGCTACGGTCTGCGGTGTCAACCCTGACGCCGTTGACAATGACACTGAGGTGCTGCCCCTGTCCGCATGATCGGACAGCCCTTCGTCGACGCCCTCCCACCTCCGTCACCATCCGTTGTGGTGGCGGATGCTGCTCTGCCGGCGTTCTTCAAGCCTGTAGTTAGGCTTCCCTGCTGCAGCCAAAGACCCAGCGACGTGTGCTGTGGCTTTGGCCCGTGCCTGTTTTTTCTGTCAGTTTTCTCCCTTGTAATCTCCTCTCTGGCCTTAAGCCAATGTCTCTGCAGCAGCGGCTTTTTTGCTTTGTTGCCATGGTGTTCACGGTTGTTTCCAAATGAATGGCGTTGTTTCGTTCTGTGTCGCTTCCTGGAACGCGCGCGGCCTTGGTGAGCCCGCCAAATGCGACGTTGTGCGGGCCGATCTTTCCTTGTCCAAACCCAGTATCGTTGGGCTGCAAGAAACTAAGCTCGAGCAGCCCTCCTCGTTTAAGTGTGCATCCTTCCTCCCTTCCCACCTGCGCTCCTTCGAGAGTGTCGGGTCCCTCGGAACCTCCGGTGGATTAGTTACGGCTTGGGACGACAAACTTTTCTCCTTGGTGCGTTCTATCCCAACTCGGCATACCCTCTCCGTCGACCTCTCCCTTACCTGTGATGGGAGCTCGTTTCGCTACTCCAATGTTTACGCTCCCTGTGTGCATGCTGACAACCCGCGGTTCCTTGAAGACCTTGCTCTCCATGACCCTGGCGACAATGTCCCTTGGTTGGTCGCGGGAGATTTCAACCTCATCCGCGACCCGGCTGAACGTAACAATGCGAACTTCTCTGCTTCCGAAGCCGACCTGTTCAACGAGACTATCAACACCCTTGGGCTTATTGAGCTCCCCCTCCGGGACCGGCGTTTCACTTGGTCTAACGGGCGCGCCTCCCCCACTCTTATTCGCCTTGACAGGGTGTTCATCAACCATGCCTGGAACGACCGTTTTCCTGCGTCCTCCCTGGCCTCGATCTCCAGGGACACCTCCGACCATGTCCCCCTGCTTGCCAGCATCTCGACTCGTATCCCGAAAGGGGGGTATTTCAGGTACGAACCTGCCTGGGCCCTCCACGAGCGCTTCCGGCTCTTTATCTCTGCGGCCTGGGGGAGCACCTTCCGTACTGATCCCACTGCCAGAGTTGTTTCCCGCCTCCGCCTTTGTCGCTCTTCCTGTAAAAAATGGCGTAAGCGCTCCTCTCCCTGCGCCCTTCTAGATAATGATCGTCGCCTCCTCATTAACCTCTTGGATCTGCTGGAGGAGGGGCGCCCCCTCTCTCCACCAGAACGCCGCCTGCGGTCCCTGACCATGGACGCCCTACACCTCTCCATCAAGGAAAAAGCCGCTTACTTAAAAACCAGAGAAAAGGTCCGTTACGCGTTGGAGGGGGATGAAAATACAAAGTTCTTCCACGCCTCCGCCACTTGCCGTATGCGTCGTAACTCGATCCCCCTGCTGACGGTGGACGGGGTTGACCTGTCTGAGCATGCTGACAAAGCCGCCGCTCTCAAGGTTTTTTACTCCGGTCTCCTGGGCTCGGTTACCCCCCTGTTTGGCGTTTCGACCTCAACGCCCTTTACCCCGGCGATTCCCCCTCCGTGATGGGCTTAGTACCCCCTTCACGCCTGAAGAGATTAAGGGTGCTTTCCTTGCCATGAACAAACTTTCCAGCCCTGGGCCCGCTTTCTTCTCAACCTTTTGGTACACAGTGGCTCCAGACGTTGAAGAGCTCTTCTCCTCCTTCTACGACGGGACCATTGACCTCGCTCGCATTAACCGCGCTTTCCTCGTCCTCCTTCCTAAGGTGGATGCTGCCACACACCCCTCCCAGTTTCGTCCCATCTCGCTCCAAAACTGCGTCATGAAGGCAATCACCAAAGTCCTCACCACTAGGCTTTAGGCTGCTATCCAAACTCTGGTTGACGCGGACCAGACAGGTTTCCTTTCTGGTCGTAGGATCTCAGAGAACATCATCTATGCGGCTGACCTCCTCCGCTGCTGCCATTCGCGTAAGGCGCCAACCATTGTCTTCAAGATTGATTTCCGGAAAGCCTTTGACTCGGTTAACTGGGAGAGTCTCCTTTCTATCCTAGCGGCCCGTGGGTTCAACGACAGATGGTGTGGCTGGATGGACAACATCCTCCGCTCTGGTCTCACGGCCATCCTCCTAAACGGAGTTCCGGGGGACTGGATTCGCTGCAAAAACGGGCTCCGTCAAGGAGATCCCCTCTCCCCATATCTGTTCATCCTTGTGGCAGATGTTCTCCAGCGCCTGATTCGCCAGGCCTGGGCTAGAGGGCTCCTGTCCCACCCCCTTGCCGCGGATACCCCATGTCCCGTCTTGCAGTACGCTGACGATACTCTTATTCTCTGCAAAGCCTCCCCCGGCGCTGCTTCTTGCCTCCGACAAGTGCTCGAGGATTTTGCGGCCGCTACGGGCTTGGCAATCAATTTCCACAAATCCTGCTTTATCCCCATGCATGTCCCCACCGACGAGGCCGCCAACATGGCGGCCGCCCTTGGGTGTCCCATCTCCACCTTTCCCCAGCCCTACCTTGGGCTTCGATCTCCTTTCTCCGACCAAACCCCCAAGCTCGGCCTTTGGTCCCCTTCTCCTTTCCTTCGACCGTCGTCTCTCAGGGTGGCGTGCCCAGTTGTTGTCCTCCGGGGGGAGGCTCGTCTTGTGTAATGCGGTTCTGAATAACCTTGCGACTTATTTTATGTGCTCGTACTTGCTTCCGTGTGGTGTTATTGACAGCATAGATAAGAGACGCCGTGCATTTTTTTGGACCGGGAAGGATTCTTGCTCTGGTGCTCGTTGCCTAACCGCTTGGGATAAGGTTGTTTTGTCTAAGCAGGAGGGCGGCTTCGGCGTCAAGGATCTCCACCAGCAGAACAGGTGCTTGCTACTTAACTTTGTCCATCAGTTACACCTTCCTACTATGTTACCCTGGAAATCTTGGTTCTTTGCTCACACAAGTAGGGACTTGGGGGAAATCTCGGCGGCCCCCTCGTTCCTCGAGAAGATTGTCCGGGAATGTCTGCCCCTGTACCGCGGTATCACACGTGCCGTGGTGCGGGATGGCCGGTCCACGTCCTTCTGGTTGGACAAATGGCTGTCGGGCAGCCCCCTCGTCGAGCGCTTCCCCGCCCTCTTCTCCCACTGCACCCTCCAGCACGCCTCGGTGGCCACCGTGGTGGCCTTGGGGCTGGACCTGCAGCCGCGGCTCTCCGGAGCGGCTGAGGCCGAGCTCGTGCTGACGCGCCGGATCATCGACGACATCCACCTCACGCCCTTCCCCGACGACCGCTTCATCGACTCCGCCTCGGGCCCTGCCTTCAGCTCGCGGGAGGCATACCGGATGCTCTCCCCCCAGGGTCCTAGGGATGAGTCTGCCTACATCACCTGGGACCTGCGGCTCCCCTCCAAGCTGAAGATCTTCGCGTACCTCCTCGACATTGATCGGCTGAGTACCCGCGCGAACCTCTTCTACAAGCATTGCGCGCCGTCAGAGCTCTGCGATTCCTGCCCTTCTGCCGAGACTGGGAGGCACCTGTTCTTCGAATGCAGCCTTGCCTCCTCAGTCTGGGCCCGTCTGGATGTCTCAATCCCGGACGGGCGGTTCTCCATCTGGGACATCCATTCCCCCCTCCAGATTCCGGTTCCCACCTGGCGTATGGGAGTTGCGACGATTCTTTGGGCCATCTGGAAGAGTCGCAATGATCTTGTCTTCAACGGAAGACCCTCGACCCCGAGTTCCACGTTGCTTCGTGTTTGCGACGACCTTGCTCTTTGGCGTTGGCGAATGTCGCCGGACGCCCGTGACGGCTTGGATAGGCTGCGGTCCTATGTCATGACCAAGCTTACTTGAGTTTCGTCTCCTCACCACTCTCTCCCCCCCCCTCCTTACTTCTTACCCTTGTACATATAGACCGGCTGCTTGGCCATTCGAGTAATTATAACAAACGGTGGAGTTTTTCCCCGTCAACCTCGGAAAAAAAAATTAAAATCGAAAACGCCATAGTCCTCTGGTACATTTACAGAAACCAGTTCCTTTGCGTGCCCGACTCCGACAGTAGTACGGAGTACCTGCGAAGACCCTCTAGGAATTTTGGAGTAGAATACGATCGCAACTCCGCGCCCCAATCCTACTACATATATAGATCTCCGGGGGCACGCCCCAACCTTTCCAAGACGCACAACACGAACCAAATCGCGAGTTCACGACTCGCCGTGGCTCTCGATCGACTCTGGAGTCTGGACACGATCTGAAGCAAACGCGGCCATGGGTGGCGGCGCCAAGGCCGCGGCCGCGGTGGCCATGGTCGTAGCCTTCGTCCTCTTCGCTGTTGCCTCGTCAGCAGCAGCAACCACGATACCCGACATGTCCATCATCTCGTACAACACGGCGCACGGGGGCGTCCGTGGGCTGGAGCGGACGGAGGCCGAGGTGCGCGCGATGTACGACCACTGGCTCGCGCGGCACGGCCGCTCCAGCAACGCGCTCGGCGAGTTCGACCGCCGGTTCCGCGCATTCTGGGACAACCTCAAGATCGTCGACGCCCACAACGCCGACGCCGACGCGCATGGGTTCCGCCTCGGGATGAACCGCTTCGCCGACCTCACCAACGACGAGTTCCGCGCTGCCTACCACGGCGCCGCCGCGAGGAGCCTCGGCGGTCTCGCCGTCGGGGAGAGGTACCGCCACGACGGAGTCGAGGCGCTGCCGAAGTCCGTGGACTGGAGGGAGAAGGGCGCCGTGGCGCCCGTCAAGAACCAGGGCCAGTGCGGCAGCTGCTGGGCGTTCTCGGCGGTCAGCGCGGTAGAGGGGATCAACAAGATCGTCACCGGCGACCTGGTTACGCTGTCGGAGCAGGAGCTGGTGGAGTGCGCTAGGAACGGACAGAACAGCGGGTGCAACGGCGGGATGATGGAGGACGCCTTCGACTTCATCGCCCGGAACGGCGGCATCGACACGGAGGAGGACTACCCTTACACGGCCAAGGACGGCAGGTGCGACCACGCCAAGAGGAGCCGCACGGTGGTGTCCATCGACGGCTTCGAGAGCGTGCCCGAGAACGACGAGCTGTCGCTGAAGAAGGCGGTGGCGCACCAGCCCGTGAGCGTGGGCATCGAGGCCGGCGGGCCCGAGTTCCAGCTGTACGAGTCCGGGGTGTTCACCGGCAGGTGCGGCACGGAGCTTGACCACGGCGTGGTGGCGGTGGGATACGACACGACCGACGACGGCAAGGACTATTGGATCGTGCGCAACTCGTGGGGCCCGAACTGGGGCGAGGGCGGCTATATCCGCATGGAGCGCAACGTCACGGCGCGCACCGGCAAGTGCGGCATCGCCATGATGGCCTCCTACCCCGTCAAGACCGGGCCCAACCCGACACCCAAGCCGAACCCGCCGGAGCCAACGAAGCCCGTCACCTGCGACCGCCACAACAAGTGCCCGGCGGGGAGCACCTGCTGCTGCGCCCATGGCGTCAGGAAGACGTGCCTCGTGTGGGGGTGCTGCCCCGCCAAGGGCGCCACCTGCTGCAAGGGCAGCGACACCTGCTGCCCATCGGACTACCCCGTCTGCAACCAAGAGAGTCGCACTTGCTCCAAGGTACTACTATATAAACTTACCCAAGCTATGACTCGTCCATTATGTTCTTAGAGCAAGTCTAACAGGCTCCGTATATTTTCGCCCCGTATAACACGAGTAGAGGGCCCTGTATCCAGTTTTCGCCGGCCAAAAACTCGGACGAGCTAGCAGAGCCCGTATCCGCACCCCGTAAAACAGAATATTCTGTTTTACGGGGTGCGGATACGGGCTCTGCTAGCTCGTCCGAGTTTCCGGCCCCTCAAAACAGAGTTTTTTGACAAATTGCATATTAGAACCAACACACCATTCACATAAAATAAATGTTTTGCATCACACAATAATCGTCATAATTATTACAATAATGTTTTTCGGAAATGTCAACAAGAATTAAACAAATAATAACAAATGTTTCACACATACAACAATAGGAAATGAATGTTTCACACATACAAGAATGTAATAAATCATTGGCCATGCAACTGCCAATGGTGATCAATCAAATCTTGGGTGAGCTGGTGATGAGTCTCGGCATTTTCAATGCCTCGATGAGCTGCAAGAAAAGCTTCAATCCGATCAGGGTTCCTCTCGGGCTGCACTCGGGTGCCAACATTGTCATAGAAACACGGCAAGTTCAAACCGCTTTCATCTTCAATGATCATGTTGTGAAGAATCACACAACATGTCATGACATCAACAAGAGTTTCCTTGTCCCAAAACCTAGCAGGACCCCGGACAATTGCAAACCTTGCTTGCAAGACACCAAAAGCTCTCTCAATATCCTTGCGGCATGCCTCTTGATTTTTGGTGAAGCAAGCTTCCTTTCTTGTCAAAGCCCTGTCCTTTTTCTCTTTTATGGACTTGACAAGGGTTGCATAGTTAGGGTAAATACCATCTGTGAGATAGTACCCCATGGTGTACTCATTGTTCATAACTTTGTAGTTACAAGGTGGAGATTCACCCCTAACTAGTCTTGCAAACAAAGGGGATCTATTCAAGATGTTGATGTCGTTGAGTGTCCCCGGCAATCCAAAAAAGCATGCCAAATCCATAAGTCTTGAGAGGCCACAGCTTCAAGAACAATGGTAGCATCACGGCTTTTGTCGGAATCATCGGAATCCGACGATGACCAATCGGTCGACGTCGCCTCCAAATCCGCCATGTGCACATCCTCCGAAGCCATCTACCACGGGGAACCATAGATCAGCCCGAAATCCGACCCATTTACCGGCGGCAACGAGGAAGAACGCGGCGGAATACTCACCGGCGACAAACGGCGGAGAAGACCACGGCTGGACGGCGGCGGCGCGCGCGGAGGGACGCGGAACTTCGGCCGGGGTGCGGCGGAGGTGCGGCGGAGGTGCGGCGGGCGTCGGCGCAGCTCGGCGGACGGCGGAGGGGCGCGGATCTGACGGATTCCGGCGGCGGCGCGCGGGTGGCTGCGGCGGCGCGCGGGGGGAGATGGATGGGGACAACTGAAATGTCCGCGCGCGCTTTCGGAATTGGGATAGTGGTTTCGCCCACTATCCCCGCTCCCACCCCGCACAAGTAGGGGGCGACGACCCGCCCCGTAGTCGAAAACAGCAAAAATCGATGCGGGGGCCGTTTTTACGGGACGTGCTAGACGGCCGGGTAGACGCGAAACCCTCAAATCGGCGGTTATTATACGGGTTTGCCCCTTTTACGGGGTCTGTTAGACCTGCTCTTAGTGGGATCAATTTGCGTGGACAGAGTTGCTGATTTGTTGCTAATATGTATCGATGTCTCTTTGACAGAGCAAGAACAGCCCGTACACCGTGGAGGCGCTCGTCCGTACTCCGGCCAAGAGAAGGGGGGCAACGCCGCTTATTGCAGAACTGATCGATTCGATATTCTCCGAGTTGCATATCTAGGCCCTAGGGCTTCCCTTCTCTTTCTTTCCTAACTTAGAGCATCTCCAGCCGCGTCCCCCAAACCGTCCCCCAAACCGCGCCGGATCGAGCGTTTGGGGGACGTGTTTTGTTCGTGCCGCGTTTGGGGGACGTCGCTCCCCAGCCGCGTCCCCCAAACGCCGCCCCCAAATAAATATTTGTGCACGAAAATAAAGATTTAAAGATTTTCATTCAATTTTGATTATATATTACAAAGTTTGAATGAAAACGGCTAGATTTCATCTAAACCTAGACTACTGACCGCCCGGCGGCGCGTTCGACGGCCCCGCCCCGTCGTCGTCTCCCCTACGCCGCAGCTCCTCCTGCGCGCGCCTCCTCTCCTTGCGAGCGGCGGTGGCCGGACGGTGCCGCTCCCGCCGCGCGTCCTCCGCCGTCCCTCGCTGCGCCGCCCGGAGGGAGAGCTCGATGGCGCGACGAATATGCGCCTCTTCGCGGGCACGGGCGTCGTCCCGGAGCTTCTTCTCCGACTCGAAGGACTCGACGAGGGCGCGTTGCCGATCGGCCGTCTCGTCCGGGTGCGGCCCGTCGTCGTCGGACCAGTCGAACTCGTCGTCATCGTCGTCCTCCACCTCGGTCTCCTCCGCCTCGGCCTCCTCCTCCTCCATTGGCGCCTCCTCCTCCACATCTGTTGGCGCCTCCATCATCGCCGCCGCTAACGCGTCGGCCTCCGCCGCCAACCGCTCCGCCCGCCTCCCCCATAGCGCCGTCAGCGCCGCCTCCCGCTGCCGACGCTCCTCCGCCGTCACCTGTTGCTGGAGCTCGATCGACTCACGCCGCCGGCGCTCGATCGAGTCACGCCGTTCACGGAACAGCGCCTGCCGCTCATCGCGCTGGCGCTGGCGCTCGTCAGCCCATCGCTGTAAAACCTAAACCTAGTCTGGGAATAGTTGGAGAGAATCAGCACAACGTATCAACGTACGTGGCTGGTGTTGTATATTTATAGAATGAAGAGATTACATCAGATTACAATACAAGGACATATATGTAAATACATTGTCTAACACCCTCCCTCAATCTTAGCCGTATCAAGAAGGCTGAGATTGCGCCGGCAGGCCGAGAACTGTGGCAAAGGCAACGGCTTGGTAAAGATGTCCGCAAGTTGATCTTTAGACGAGATGAACTTGATATGTAGAAGCTTCTGTGCAACTCTCTCGCGCACAAAATGATGATCAACCTCAATATGCTTAGTCCGAGCATGAAACACAGGATTAGATGACAAGTACGTAGCTCCAATATTGTCACACCATAGAATCGGTGGACGAGCCTGTGGTACTCCCAGCTCCTGAAGCAACGACTGTACCCAAATCAACTCAGCAGTGGCATTAGCAAGAGCCTTGTACTCAGACTCCGTACTAGAACGCGACACTGTAGCTTGTTTCCGTGCACTCCAGGCGATCAAGTTAGGCCCATAGAAGATGGCATGTCCCCCCGTGGATCGCTTGTCATCAGAGTCCCCAGCCCAGTCAGCATCAGAGAACGCAGACAAAAGACTGGAAGAAGAGCGCCGAAGATGAATCCCATGTGAGATGGTAGAGCTGATGTAACGAAGAATACGCTTTACATCAGACCAGTGAGGTTGACGAGGAGTCTGCATATACTGACACACCTTGTTAACTGCAAACGAGATATCAGGCCGTGTGACTAGTAGATACTGCAAACCACCAACAATGCTGCGATAGGTAGTAGCCTCATCAGATGTCAAGAGATCCCCATCAGCAGCAGACAGACAGTCAGTCACAGTCATAGGAGTAGAGGCTGACTTACACTCAAGCATACCAGCACGACGAAGAATATCAAGAGCATACTTCTTCTGAGTAAGAGCGAGACCCTGAGAGACATCAGAAACCTCTATCCCCAGAAAGAAGCGAAGAGATCCCAAATCCTTCACCGCAAATGCTGACTGTAAACCATGAACAAGACGACCAACCGCAGACTGCGAAGAGCTCACCACAATGATGTCATCAACATAGACCAAGAGATACATGACAATATCTGGACGACGAAGCATAAAGAGGGAGGTGTCGGCACTGGAAGGAACAAAACCATGATCCCGAAGAACACTCCCAAGGCGAGCATGCCAGGCACGGGGCGCCTGTTTAAGCCCATAGAGGGCTTTGACCAAACGACAGAGATGCTGAGGATGAGCTGAATCAACAAACCCAGGTGGCTGTCGCATGTATACCTCCTCCTCAAGAACACCGTGAAGGAACGCATTCTGAACATCAAGTTGCCGAAGATGCCAACCACGCGAGACTGCAAGAGAGAGCAGAAGGCGAATAGTGGTTGGCTTAATGACAGGACTGAAAGTATCTTCGTAGTCCAGTCCATACCGCTGTTTGAATCCTTTGGCAACCAGGCGCGCTTTGTAGCGCTCAATAGACCCGTCGGAGTGGCGCTTGATTTTAAATACCCACTTAGAATCAATGACATTGATACCTGGACGAGGAGGAACCAGCCGCCAGGTCTCATTACGAAGAAGAGCCTGATATTCAGTCTCCATCGCCTCGCGCCAGTGCGGTATACGCATAGCATCATGATGAGAAGACGGCTCAGAAGACGGATCGGAGATACCATGAGCAGAACACGCCATCAACCAGGCAACGGACCCATCTGTCCAGACCTTGGGCCGAGAGTTGCCGGTGCGACTGCGAGTGACTGGGCGCGGTGGTACAGACGGCTGCGCGGACGGCAGCGAACGTCCGCTGGTCGTAGCGTCAGCGTCAGGAGGTGCAGCAGGAGACACCTGGGCCGGCCCAGGCGAGGATGGGCCAGGCGAGAGTGGCGACGCAGGGGCATCGGCCGCCGGGGGCGAGGCAGACCGACCCGTAGACGGGTCGCGGGCCGGAGTGGCGGGGCTGCCACCAGGCAGGTCAGGCGGGGGAGAGCCAGCCCGTGCATGGAGCTGCATGGGGCTGGGGTCCGCACTGTCGATATGATCGACGTGATCATCATGAGGCGTGGTCGGCTGATCCAGAAGCTCCAGCCGAGCCCCTCGAGCGGTTCCTGCACCATGGTTAGGAAGCAAGGAAGGAGAATACGCAATATCTGCAAATTGGTCAATGGAAACTGGTGTAGAAGTGGGGTCAACAGGTGTAGTGGTAGAAGACATATGTGCAAAGGGGAAAACATTCTCATCGAATATGACATCGCGAGAGATATAGACTCTATTGGATGGGACATGCAAACACTTGTAGCCTTTATGTAAGGAGCTATAACCAAGAAAGACACACTTCTTAGAACGAAATTCAAGTTTACGGCTGTTGTAAGGTCTGAGATGGGGCCAACATGCACAACCAAAAACCTTGAAAAATGTGTAGTCTGGGGTTTCATGCAAGAGTACTTCCAATGGAGTTTTCATGTCAAGAACACGAGTAGGAAGTCTATTGATAAGAAAACAAGCCGTATGAAACGCATCACTCCAGAAGTGAAACGGCAAGGAGGCATGTGCAAGTAGAGTAAGTCCAGTTTCTACAATGTGACGGTGTTTGCGCTCAGCAGCCCCATTTTGTTGATGAGTATGGGGCACGCAACCCGATGATCAATGCCAAGATTATTAAAGAAAGTATTGAGATTACGATATTCGCCTCCCCAATCCGATTGAACATGAATAATTTTGTGGCTAGGTAGACGCTCAACATGTGTTTGAAATTGCAAGAGGACATTAAAGACATCAGACTTGCGCTTAAGCAAATAAAGCCATGTGAATTTACTAAAATCATCAATAAAACTCACATAATAAGAGTGACTGATACGTCTCCAACGTATCGATAATTTCTTATGTTCCATGCTACTTTATTGACAATACCTACATGTTTTATACATACTTTATATCGTTTTGATGCATTTTCTGGAACTAACCTATTAACAAGATGCCGAAGTGCCGATTGCTCGTTTTCTGCTGTTTTTGGTTTCGAAATCCTAGTAACGAAATATTCTCGGAATCGGACGAAATCAAGACCCAGATTCCTATTTTTCCCGGAAGCATCCAGAACACCCGAGAGCCGCCAGAGGGGGGGCCTGGTGGGCCCAGATGACATGGTGGCGCGGCCCAGGCCCTGGCCGCGCCACCCTATGGTCTCGTCGCCTCGTTGACCCTCCCGCGCCGCCTCTTCGCCTATATAAAGCCCCCGCATCGAAAACCCTTACGGAGAAAGCCACGATACGAGAAAAGTTCCAGAGCCGCCGCCATCGCGAAGCCAAGATCCGGGGGACGAGAGTCTCTGCTCCGGCACCCCGCCGGAGCGGGGAAGTGCCCCGGAAGGCTCCTCCATCGACACCGCTGCCATCTCCACCGCCATCTTCATCACCGCTGCTTGCTCCCATGAGGAGGGAGTAGTTCTCCATCGAGGCTCGGGGCTGTACCGGTAGCTATGTGGTTCATCTCTCTCCTATGTAGTTCAATACAATAATCTCATGAGCTGCCTTACATGATTGAGATTCATATGATGATGCTTGTAATCTAGATGTCATTATGCTAGTCAAGTGGGTTTTACTTATGTGATCTCCGGAGACTCCTTGTCCCACGTGTGTAAAGGTGACGAGTGTGTGCACCGTGTGGGTCTCTTAGGCTATATTTCACGAAGTACTTATTCACCGTTGAAGAGCGTAGTGAAGTGCTTATTTATATCTCTTTATGATTGCAATGTGTTTGTATCACAATTTATCTATGTGCTACTCTAGCAAAGTTATTAAAGTAGTTCTATTCCTCCCGCACGTGTGTAAAGGTGACGAGTGTGTGCACCGTGTTAGTACTTGGTTTATGCTATGATCATGATCTCTTGTAGATTGCGAAGTTAACTATTGCTATGATAATATTGATGTGATCTATTCCTCCTACATATGCATGAAGGTGACAGTGTGCGTGCTATGCTAGTACTTGGTTTAGTCTTTTGATCTATCTTACACTAAAGGTTACTAAAATATGAGCATTATTGTGGAGCTTGTTAACTCCGGCATTGAGGGTTCGTGTAATCCTACGCAATGTGTTCATCATCCAACAAAAGTGTAGAGTATGCATTTATCTATTCCGTTATCCGATCAATGTTGAGAGTGTCCACTAGTGAAAGTGTAATCCCTAGGCCTTGTTCCCAAATACTGCTGAGTTACTACTGCTTGTTTCATCGTTTCTATCGTGTTACTACTGCTGCAATACTACCACAATCAACTACACGCCAGCAAGCTATTTTCCGGCACCGTTGCTACTGCTCATATATATTCATACCACCTCGTATTTCACTATCTCTTCGCCGAACTAGTGCACCTATTAGGTGTGTTGGGGACACAAGAGACTTCTTGCTTTGTGGTTGCGGGGTTGCATGAGAGGGATATCTTTGACCTCTTCCTCCCTGAGTTCGATAAACCTTGGGTGATCCACTTAAGGGAAAACTTGCTGCTGTTCTACAAACCTCTGCACTTGGAGGCCCAACACTGTCTACAGGGAAGGAGGGGGAACGTAGACATCAAGCACTTTTCTGGCGCCGTTGCCGGGGAGGAAAGGTAAAAGGTACTCACACTCCGGATCTCGGCTACTAAGCTATTTTCCGGTGCCGTTGTAAGTACTCGAAGCTATTTCCTTTAGACTCTGCAATTGCGACATTTGGTTTCTTGTTTACACTAGTTAGGCATAATGGACAACAATGACCTTTTTATTCTATTTCCTGATTTAAGACATGGATGGTTTGATGCGAAAATTAAAAAACCCATGGAACTTTATATGCATGATAATGGGAATGTTATTAGTATGAATGCTTTGAACACCATTGTTGCTAATGCTATGGAAAATTCTAAGCTTGGGGAAGCTGGCTTTGATGAGCATGATATTTTTAGTCCCCCAAGCATTGAGGAGAAAATTTACTTTGATGATACTTTGCCTCCTATTTATGATGATTATAATGATAGTAGTCTTTTGTTACCACCTGTTATGGAGGATAAATTTGATTATGATTACAATATACCTCCTATATTTGATAGCTACTTTGTTGAATTTGCTCCCACTACAACTAATAAAATTGATTATGCTTATGTTGGGAGTAGTAATTATTTTATGCATGAGACTCATGATAAGAATGCTTTATGTGATAGTTATATTGTTGAGTTTGCTCATGATGCTACTGAAAGTTATTATGAGAGAGGAAAATATGGTTGTAGAAATTTTCATGTTACTAAAACACCTCTCTATGTGCTGAAATTTTTGAAGCTACACTTGTTTTATCTTCCTATGCTTGTTACTTTGCTCTTCATGAACTTGTTTATTTACAAGATTCCTATGCATAGGAAGCATGTTAGACTTAAATGTGTTTTGAATTTGCCTCTTGAAGCTCTCTTTTGCTTCAAATACTATTTCTTGCGAGTGCATCATTAAAACTGCTGAGCCCATCTTAATGGCTATAAAGAAAGAACTTCTTGGGAGATAACCCATGTGTTTTTTTTTACTACAGTACTTTGTTTTATATTTGTGTCTTGGAAGTTGTTTACTACTGTAGCAACCTCTCCTTATCATGTTTTTGTGCCAAGTAAAGTTTCTATGTCAAAGTTGATGTTATATTTGGGATCGCTGCGCAGAAACAGCATTGCTGTCTGTCACGAATCTGGGCACAGTTCCCTGTAGAAAATTCGAAAAAATCTGCCAATTTACGAGCGTGATCCTCAGATATGTACGCAACTTTCATTAGTTTTGAGTTTTTCCATTTGAGCAAGTCTGGTGCCATCTTTAAATTCGTCTTTACGGACTGTTCTGTTTTTGACAGATTCTGCCTTTTATTTCGCATTGCCGCTTTTGTTAAGTTGAATGAGTTTCTTTGTTCCATTAACTTTCAGAAGTTTTGTGCAATGTCCAGAAGTGTTAAGAATGATTGTGTCACCTCTGAACATGTGAATTTTTGATTATGCACTAACCCTCTAATGAGTTTGCTTGAAGTTTGGTGTGAAGGAAGTTTTCAAGGGTCAATAGAAGAGGGTGATATAATGTGATCGAGAAGAGTGAAAGGTCTAAGCTTGGGGATGCCCCGGTGGTTCATCCCTGCATATTTTAAGAAGACTCAAGCATCTAAGCTTGGGGATGCCCAAGGCATCCCCTTCTTCATCGACAACTTATCAGGTTTCTTCTAGTGAAACTATATTTTTATTCGGTCACATCTTATGTACTTTACTTGGAGCGTCTGTGTGCTTTTATTTTTGTTTTTGTTTTGTTATCTTAGTTCTCTGAATAAGTTCATCCTTGTGTGGGAGAGAGACACGCTCCGCTGGTTCGTATGAACACATGTGTTCTTAGCTCATAATATTCATGGCGAAGTTTCCTCTTCGTTAAATTGTTATATGGTTGGAATTGAAAAATGCTACATGTAGTAATTGGTAAAATGTCTTGGATAATGTGATACTTGGCAATTGTTGTGCTCATGTTTAAGCTCTTGCATCATATACTTTGCACCCATTAATGAAGAAATACATAGAGCCTGCTAAAATTTGGTTTGCATAATTGGTCTCTCTAAGGTCTAGATAATATCTAGTATTGAGTTTTGAACAACAAGGAAGACGGTGTAGAGTCTTATAATGTTTACAATATGTCTTTTATGTGAGTTTTGCTGCACCGGTTCATCCTTGAGTTTGCTTCAAATAACCTTGCTAGCCTAAACCTTGTATCGAGAGGGAATACTTCTCATGCATCCAAAATCCTTGAGCCAACCACTATGCCATTTGTGTCCACCATACCTACCTACTACATGGTATTTTTCCGCCATTCCAAAGTAAATTGCTTGAGTGCTACCTTCAAACAATTCAAAATTTATCACCTCTTATTTGTGTCAATGTTTAATAGCTCATGAGGAAGTATGTGGTGTTATTCTTTCAATCTTGTTGGGCAACTTTCACCAATGGACTAGTGGCTTCATCCGCTTATCCAATAATTTTGCGAAAAGAGCTGGCAATGGGATTCCCAGTCCCAAATTAATTAACCAAAATAGACACTCCTCCATGGTATGTGATTGTTGGACGGCACCCGAAGGATTCGGTTAGCCATGGCTTGAGAAAGCAAAGGTGGGGAGGAGTGTCATCATAATAAACTAAAATAAAAAGGCACTCCTTCATGGTATGAGATTGTTGGCAGGCACCCGAGGATTCGGTTAGCCATGGTTTGTGAAAGAAAGGTTGGAAGGAGTGCCACCCAAAAATAAAATAAAATGGGAGCCGCTCTTTGAAGGTTTGTCTGGCAAGGGGGTTAGAGTACCCGCTACCATTCGTTGACAACAACAAACACCTCTCAAAACTTTATTTTTATGCTCTCTTTATGTTTTTAAAACCAAAGCTCTAGCACAAATATAGCAATCGATGCTTTCCTCTTTGAAGGGCCTTTCTTTTACTTTTATGTTGAGTCAGTTCACCTATTTCTCTCCACCTCAAGAAGCAAACACTTGTGTGAACTGTGCATTGATTCCTACATACTTGCATATTGCACTTATTATATTACTTTGCATTGACAACTATCCATGAGATATACATGTTATAAGTTGAAAGCAACCGCTGAAACTTAATCTTCTTTTGTGTTGCTTCAATACCCTTACTTTGATTTATTGCTTTATGAGTTAACTTTTATGCAAGACTTATTGATGCTTGTCTTGAAGTACTATTCATGAAAAGTCTTTGCTTTATGATTCAGTTGTTTACTCATGTCATTACCATTGTTTTGATCGCTGCATTCATTACATATGTTTACAAATAGTATGATCAAGATTATGATGGCATGTCACTTCAGAAATTATCTTTGTTATCGTTTTACCGCTCGGACGAGCAGAACTAAGCTTGGGGATGCTGATACGTCTCCAACGTATCGATAATTTCTTATGTTCCATGCTACTTTATTGACAATACCTACATGTTTTATACATACTTTATATCGTTTTGATGCATTTTCTGGAACTAACCTATTAACAAGATGCCGAAGTGCCAGTTCCTGTTTTCTGCTGTTTTTGGTTTCAGAAATCCTAGTAACGAAATATTCTCGGAATCGGACGAAATCAAGACCCAGATTCCTATTTTTCCCGGAAGCATCCAGAACACCCGAGAGCCGCCAGAGGGGGGGCCTGGTGGGCCCAGATGACATGGTGGCGCGGCCCAGGCCCTGGCCGCGCCACCCTATGGTCTCGTCGCCTCGTTGACCCTCCTGCGCCGCCTCTTCGCCTATATAAAGCCCCTGCATCGAAAACCCTTACGGAGAAAGCCACGATACGAGAAAAGTTCCAGAGCCGCCGCCATCGCGAAGCCAAGATCTGGGGGACAGGAGTCTCTGCTCCGGCACCCTGCCGGAGCGGGGAAGTGCCCCCGGAAGGCTCCTCCATCGACACCGCTGCCATCTCCACCGCCATCTTCATCACCGCTGCTGCTCCCATGAGGAGGGAGTAGTTCTCCATCGAGGCTCGGGGCTGTACCGGTAGCTATGTGGTTCATCTCTCTCCTATGTAGTTCAATACAATAATCTCATGAGCTGCCTTACATGATTGAGATTCATATGATGATGCTTGTAATCTAGATGTCATTATGCTAGTCAAGTGGGTTTTACTTATGTGATCTCCGGAGACTCCTTGTCCCACGTGTGTAAAGGTGACAGTGTGTGCACCGTGTGGGTCTCTTAGGCTATATTTCACGAAGTACTTATTCACTGTTGAAGAGCGTAGTGAAGTGCTTATTTATATCTCTTTATGATTGCAATGTGTTTGTATCACAATTTATCTATGTGCTACTCTAGCAAAGTTATTAAAGTAGTTCTATTCCTCCTGCACGTGTGTAAAGGTGACAGTGTGTGCACCGTGTTAGTACTTGGTTTATGCTATGATCATGATCTCTTGTAGATTGCGAAGTTAACTATTGCTATGATAATATTGATGTGATCTATTCCTCCTACATATGCATGAAGGTGACAAGTGTGCGTGCTATGCTAGTACTTGGTTTAGTCTTTTGATCTATCTTACACTAAAGGTTACTAAAATATGAGCATTATTGTGGAGCTTGTTAACTCCGGCATTGAGGGTTCGTGTAATCCTACGCAATGTGTTCATCATCCAACAAAAGTGTAGAGTATGCATTTATCTATTCTGTTATGTGATCAATGTTGAGAGTGTCCACTAGTGAAAGTGTAATCCCTAGGCCTTGTTCCCAAATACTGCTGAGTTACTACTGCTTGTTTCTTGTTTTCATTGTGTTACTACTGCTGCAATACTACCACAATCAACTACACGCCGAGCAAGCTATTTTCCGGCACCGTTGCTACTGCTCATATATATTCATACCACCTGTATTTCACTATCTCTTCGCCGAACTAGTGCACCTATTAGGTGTGTTGGGGACACAAGAGACTTCTTGCTTTGTGGTTGCGGGGTTGCATGAGAGGGATATCTTTGACCTCTTCCTCCCTGAGTTCGATAAACCTTGGGTGATCCACTTAAGGGAAAACTTGCTGCTGTTCTACAAACCTCTGCACTTGGAGGCCCAACACTGTCTACAGGAAAGGAGGGGGAACGTAGACATCAGTGACCACTAATGGAAGTTTGGGCAGGGCCCCAGACATCTGTGAAGATAAGCTCTAAAGGAGCTTTTATTACACGAGTGGAGGATGTAAAAGGTAACTGATGACTTTTGCCTTGCTGACAGGCATCACACACTAATGAGTTTTTATTACTAGACTCAATAGGCAGGGCGTGGCGACGAAGAACATGCTCAACCACTGGAGACGCTGGATGTCCTAGACGACAGTGCCAGTTGGATGAAGACACTCGGATGCTGGTGAAAGCTTGTCTGACCGGGGGCCCTCGGCCACCAACTGGATAGAGGGCACCATGACTCCGACCACTAAGAATGATTTCCTTCGTATCTCGGTCCTTCACAAAAAGATCAAACGGATGAATTTCAATAAATACGTTGTTGTCAAGAGCAAGTTTATGAGGAGATAAAAGGTTCTTAGTGACTTGAGGACAGACTAGAATATCTTTGAGACAAAGTGGAGTGGCAGTGTTGGTGGAAATAGTAGATTGACCAATATGAGATATGCGCATACCTTGACCATTTGCGGTGTGCACATGGTCCTTCCCGTGATACGGTTCCTTGACGCCAAGCTTGTCCAGCTCGCCAGTGAGATGGTCAGTGGCACCGGTATCCATGTACCAGACTGGATCAACAGGGTAGGATGGAGTGTATGCAGCCTGGTGGTGATTGCCATGCGTCACCATCGAGACTTGGCGCTCCAGATTGGCGCCATCATTGCCTACACCGAGGAAGTCCTTGTCGAAACGCTTCCAGCAACGCGCCGCGATGTGACCAAGCGTGTTGCAAAGCTGGCACAGTGGACGGTTCCCATCAGATGTATTCCAGCGGTGCCCGCCTCCACCCCCACCCCCTCCATTGTTAGAGCCAGAGGAGTTGTTGGAGTAGGGAAGATTAGAGGGCGACGGCGCACCACGGCCACCGCCGAAACCAGAGGGCGACGGCATCCCACGGCCACCACCAAAGTTGCCAGCGGGAGGGTAGTTGGGCTTGGAGTAGCCCCCCCCCCCCCCGCTGCCGCCCGTCTGTGGACGAGGCGCACCACGACCACCGCCACGGTACGCAGCGTTCGCCGAGGCACCACTCTGGAGAGCAGCTGCACGGCGGCTCTCGACACGCTGCTCGGTGGACAGCAGGCGAGCGTGGAGTTCACGGGTGGAGATCGGTGTCTCGCGGCCATTGATGTTCTCAGCAAGGTTGTCGTAGTCCTCGTCGAGCCCATTGAGAACATAGGCGACGAAGTCCTCCTGAGCTAGAGGCTGGCCCATTGCGGTGAGAGAGTCCGACAGAGCCTTGATCTTGTTGAAGTACGTCGTGATCGACGAGGTTTGCTTCTCCATCTTCTGCAGTTGCCCACGGATATGCACGGATTGCGCACTGAAGTGGGTATCGAAGGAATCACGGAGAGTCACCCAGGCCTCCTGCGCCGTGGCGGCAAACATCACCAGGCCACCAACGGCAGGAGTCAGGGAGGAGTTGATCCCTGACAGCAGCGCCTGGTCTTGCATCACCCATGTCCGGTGCTCAGGATTGGCGATTGCTGCGAGGCGTCCCTCGAATTGGACAAGGACACGCTCCGGCGGGCACGGATACGTCCCATCTACGTACCCCATCAAGAAGTGAGATCGCAGCAGCGGGAGGATGGCAGAGCGCCACAGCAGATAGTTATCGCTGCCGAGCTTGACCGTCAGGAGGTTGCCGAAGTGGAACGGTGCCGCGATGGCGGCAGTTGACGACGAAGCACCCCCGAAGCCTGCCGAGGAGAACATGCTACCGGCGGGAAGGGTACCCATGGAGGACAGCGTATATGCGCTGATGGTTGAGGCAGAGAGGGCCCCAAGGTTGGACGGCGCGGAGATCGCGCCAATAGTCGACGGAGAAGAAGCGCCGACGGTGGACGGCGGAGAAAGCACGCCGACGGTGGACGGTAGAGACAGCGTCCCGTCTGTGTTGAGCGCCCCAGCGGTGCTGTGTTGGAGAACACCGGTGGTGGCATCGGTGGAGCTAGCGGAAGACATGAACGCGGTGGCGGCGGCTACCAGATTGGATCGGCGGCGGCGGCACACGCGTGCTCTGATACCATGTAAAACCTAAACCTAGTCTGGGAATAGTTGGAGAGAATCAGCACAACGTATCAACGTACGTGGCTGGTGTTGTATATTTATAGAATGAAGAGATTACATCAGATTACAATACAAGGACATATATGTAAATACATTGTCTAACAATCGCTGCTCCATCTCCTCCCGGTACCGGCGCCGTCGCGCCTCTTGCTCCGTCGAGGCATCGAACGCCGCAACGGTGTCGCCCTGCTGCTCCTGCCACGCTGCTGCCGCCGCGGCCTCCTCAGCTGCGGAGGCAGGGGCGGAGAACGCCGCTAGATCCGCCGCCTGCTGGCGGGCCTCCTCCTCGAGTGCCTCCTCTAGTGCCGCACGCCGCTGCCGGGCTGGAAGTGGAGGAGACGGCGGTGGAGGGAAGTGGCCATCGCCGGGGCGGTTCGCCATTGCCACTGGTGATGGAGGAGACGGCTGTGGAGCGACGAGGGCTGTGTTTGTTGCCGGCGGGGTGTGGTGGCTACCGTTGATGAGCCGGGAGACCTTTTATAGACGCCGGCGTCGGGAAGAAAGCGCGGGAACAGACGAGAAGAGGCGGGAAGATCGCGCGGGAACGGGCGGTGGCGTGCGAACGCCGGCGACGCGTGGAGGCTGCGCAGCACCGACGAGACGTCTCGCCTGCCCCTCCGTCGCCATTAAGGCAAAGATGCCGCTGCGCGCGAATAACTTCCGTCGCGTGGTAGGCGACGGTTAGGTTAAAATTAACTGTGCCGCTGACGCGTCGGCCCCGCGCCTCCTCGCCTCTCATTTCGTTGTGTCCGGCGTGCCCGGTGCGTCCCCTGTGGGACGGAGACGGGCTCGGGGCGCCGGACACCATATAGGGGCGCGCCGGACAAAAAAGAGCTTTGGGGGACGCGGCTGGAACGCTCTTTTTGTCCGGCGCGCCCCAAATCCCTTTGGGGGACGCGACTGGAGATGCTCTTAGTCGTACAGGATAGAGCCAAGCGCTCCTTGTATCCATTATTATTTTTCTTGCACATATCTTTCTCTGTTCCTAGCTCTTTTATGTTCTCCGAATTAGTCATGATTTACATTAATTGTATGGAACTATTGTTTGTAATAGTTTTAGTTATTCATAGATTGTTCTATTTCGTTTTGTTCGTGAACTTTTTTGTATTTTTGCTCGCCGGCAAACCAAAAATAAATAAAATAAAATAAAGAGAAGAAAATGTAAAAAAAGAAAAGAAAGATCCACCCCTTCCACCCCCACTCCTAGATGCAAACCAAATTCAAGACAATCCAATAGTTTATACTTGGTACAAAGAAAAAGGGAATATCTTTCAAATTTAGTAAAATTTGTTGTGCGGCTTCTTCAATACTTGCTATCAACACCAAAAATAAGGTGTAGAAAGTGGGTACCAGCGACCTGGTTTAAATTTTCTGAAAAACACTATTTAAATACTTCAGAAAAATTGAAATAAGTCATGCGCGTATATGTCACCATAATACTTGCCCATGCAATTTTTTAAGAAAAAATACGGCCATATATGACCAACACAAAAAAGAGAAAACTGAACTTTGTTATACCGTAAATAGCGCATGTACTTGTTATATTATGAATAGTACAATTTGTTATTTTTGTGTAGGTTACATAATTTCATATTTTTGGTTCAAATTTGACATGCACATACCTAAATACATTCTCTACACACATGATTTATGCCATAATTGTATAATTATTTTTTGTATTTTAAAATTTTCATTGTTGAGAATGGCGCACCCGAGAGCCAAAAATATGCATCCCTGTCAACACCTCCTATTTTGAAGAATTAGTCACTTCAACGAAGGTTGTGGGGTTATCCAAAGGACGAGAGTACCCTCTTTACTTTGTTTGAAGAAGAGGGGAAACGTCTTTCTCTATTGAACAATATTTATCTCTATTTGGTCATAGATAAACGTAGCACCTTACCGTACGCTATTAATGTTCTTCGTCATTCCCATATGTTGTAAAGCTAGTCAAAGGTCAAGTTGTAGAAGTGTTATAATGTAAATTGTTGCATCTGTACAGTGATGTACTACTTTGCAGATAACATATATCAACAATGGAACATATTCATGAACAAAATACAAAATGCGATAGGAAAACGGAAAGAAAATTTTCATATGAAATAAAGGAGCTAAAATCATGTCGATGGAGCCTTTGGGGTTCTCCAATATCATTTTTCCATTATTCGTGGATAAGAAGGTCCTGGGATTTAGTGGCACTAGGACTTGCAATAGCATGATAATTAAAAATGAGCACCACAACCATGAACACTACAATTATGGTAGTATGTGGAAAAGGGTGAGAGCCAACACATAGTTTTTCTAGCTTCTTGAACCCCCAAATGATACTTGAAACAATTTCACTTATAGCTTCAACTTGATATAGTTGAGCACCTATGACAGATCTGAGGGATAACATGCTTTGTAATGCTATCAATCCATATGATATTTTAAATTATTGAAGGTTGTAACTGTTGGAGATATGCCCAAGAGGCAATAATAAATTAGTTATTGTTATATCTTAATGTTCATGATAAATGTTTACATCCCATGCTATAATTGTATTAACCGAAACATTGATACATGTGTGTTATGTAAACAACAAGGAGTCCCTAGTAAGCCTCTTGTATAACTAGCTTGTTGATTAATGGATGATCATGGTTTTGTGATCATGAACATTGGATGTTATTAATAACAAGGTTATGTCATTAGGTGAATGATATAATGGACACACACCCAAATGAGCGTAGCATAAGATCAAGTCATTAAGTTCAATTTGCTATAAGCTTTCGGTACATAGTTGCCTTAGTCCTTCGACCATGAGATCATGTAAATCACTTACACCGGAAGGGTACTTTGATTACATCAAACGCCATTGCGTAAATGGGTGGTTATAAAGATGGGATTAAGTATTCGGAATGTGTGAGTTGAGGCATATGGATCAATAGTGGGATTTGTCCATCCCGATGACAGATAGATATACTCTGGTCCCTCTCGGTGGAATGTCGTCTGATTAGCTTGCAAGCATATGAATAGTTCATAAGAGATCACATACCACGGTATGAGTAAAGAGTACTTGTCGGTAACGAGGTTGAACAAGGTATGGAGATACCGATGATCGAACCTCGGACAAGTAAAATATCGCGTGACAAAGGGAATCGACATCGTATGTAAATGGTTCAATCGATCACTAAGTCATCGTTGAATATGTTGGAGCCATTATGGATCTCCAGATCCCGCTATTTGTTATTGCTCGGAGAGGAGTCTCGACCATGTCTGCATAGTTCACGAACCGTAGGGTGACGCGCTTAAGGTTCGATGTCGCATAAGTAGATTCGGAATATGAGTTAGAGTCCGAAGTTTTGTTCGGAGTCTCGGATGGGATCCAGGACATCACGAGGAGGTCCGAAATTGTCCGGAGAATAAGATTCATATATGGGAAGTCATTTTCTGGGGTTCGGGAAAAAGTCCGGTGTTTTGACCGGAGCTTCTAGAAGGTTCTAGAGGGCCACCAGTGGGCCCACCACCCCGGGAGAGGCCACATCGGCGCCACATGGCATAGTGGGTCCAGCCCACCATGACATGTGGGCCCAGGTCAGCCCCCCCTTAGAGATAATATCTATCTCTAGTTTAAATGGTTTAAATCTAGAGATAAGATCTATCTCCTAAAATAAATGGTTTAAATTAGGAGATAAGGGGGAATACTTGGGGGAGGAGTTTGCCCCCCCCCCCATGTGGCCGGCCAAGGGGGTAGGTGGGCCCTAGGGGAAACCCTAGGCCGACCCCCACCTATATAAAGAGGGGAGGGGGTGGCCGGCCAAGGACCCCATCCATAACCCTAGCCGCCACCTCTCCTCCCTCCTCTTTCTCTCTGCTGCGGCTTAGGCGAAGCCCTGCAGAGATTCTCCTCCACCACCACCACCACGCCGTCGTGCTGCTGGGATTCCGAGGGGATCTACCACACCTCCGCTGCCCGCTGGAATGGGGAGAGGAAGGGCTTCATCGACACCGTACGCGCGACCGAGTACGGAAGTGCTGCCGGATTGCAGCACTGGGGATGATCGTCGACACCAACAACGAGATCTGATCTCGTAGGCTTTGGAAATCTTCAAGGGTTAGTATCTTATCAATCTTGTTGCTTCGATCTTGTAGATTAGATCTTGGGTGTTCCATAGATTAGATCTTGGTTTTATTCGTCTTGCGGTAGGAAATTTTTTGTTTTCTATGCAACGAACCACAACAGTGGTATCAGAGCCATGTCTATGCATAGATCTGTTGCACGAGTAGAACACAATGGTTTTGTGGGCGTTGATGCTTTTGTTGCTTTAGTTTGTGCACTTTGCATCTTGCGGGATGGTGGGATGAAGCGGCCCGGGCTAACTTTACATGACCGCGTCTCATGAGACTTGCTCCACGCTTAACATGCAACTTGTATTGCATAAGTGGCTTTGCGGGTGTCTGTCTCTCCCACCATAGTGAAGATTCCAATTTGCACTTTCTATTGTCAACACTAGTATCACCGTTGTGGTTCATGTTCGTAGGTAGATTGGATCTTACTCGAAAACCCTAAACCACGTAAAATATGCAAACCAAATTAGAGGCGTCTAACTTGTTTTTGCAGGGTTTGGTGATGTGATATGGCCATGATGTGATGATGATTATATTTGATGTATGAGATGTTCATTGTTGTATTATGGCAACCGTCAGGAGCCTAATGGTTGTCTTTAAATTTGTTAAGACCTGAGTGTCTATTCATCATGTAATAGCTTTATTTCAAGTAGTTGTTATAGTAGCTATAAGTGATGGACAACCATGAAGCGGCGCCACGGACCTTGGTGCAATGCTGGTGATGATGGAGATCATGCTCATGTGCTTTGGAGATGGAGATCAAAAGCACAAGAAGAAAGGCCATATCATATCACATATTATGAATTGCATGTGATGTTAATCCTTTATGCATCTTGTCTTGCTTAGATCGTGACGGTAGCATTATAAGATGATCCCTCTCACTAAATATCAAGATAATAAAGTGTTCATCCTTAGTATGCACCGTTGCTAAGACTTGTCGTTTCGAAGCATCTCGTGATGATCGGGTGCGACAGACTCTACATGTGCATACAACGGGTGCAAGCCAGATTTGCACACGCGGATACTAAGGTTGCCTTGACGAGCCTAGCATGTACAGACATGGTCTCGGAACACGGGATACCGAAAGGTAGAGCATGAGTCATATGAATGATATGATGAACACTTTGAGTGTTCGCCTTTGAAGCTACATCTTTTCTCGTGAAGATCGGACTTGGTGTAGTGGATTTGGTTCGTGTAATCACTAAGACAATGCGAGGGATGTTGTTTTGAGTGGGAGTTCACCTAGTTAATTTAAGAATTAAAAAATGAACTCAAATTATCATGAACATAGTCTGAATAGTATTTTGAATTAAATTTGTAGAATTGGCATCTGTTTTTCTACCATGCGCTAGTCTTGTAATTGAGATAGAAATACTGTTAAGTCTGACAAGTAACTTTACGGACTGGTACCGTATTGTTAAAGAATCAAGATATGATTAAGTCCTAATGCAAACTTTTAGTAAACCTCACACTGATGATTCAAAGAGCAATGGTTTCAATTAGTACCTTAAATCATCTTGTCTCCGTAAAACTTGAAGTTCAAATCCGTTTGAAAAGTAAGGAGCTGAAAATTTTGTTTTCAGAAATAAGCAAGGTATGAGATATATGTGATATCTAAGACCTTATTGCAAGGTGATAGAATATAATTTGGTGAGACTACATACACTCATAAGTTTTATGGGAATGTACGAAGGTTGAAAACGCCGGGCGTCTCAATCCCCCAACTAGTTGGGCACTAACGATATTCGCATATCCATGAAGTGATCTTCCTTAGTATGCACCGTTGCTAAGACTCGTCGCTTCGAAGCATCTCGTGATGATCGGGTGTTATAGATTCTACGTGTGCATACAACGGGTGCAAGCCAGATTTGCGCATGCGAATACTAAGGTTAAACTTTACGAGCCTAGCATGTACAGACATGGTCTCGGAAAGTCGTCATGATATGATGGATAAAATTATGAGTGAAATTGGTCATCACATTAAAAGGTTACTGATGCGCGTAGATGTACACGTCCGTTGGGAACCCCAAGAGGAAGGTATGATGCGCACAGTAGCAAGTTTTCCCTCAGAAAGAAACCAAGGTTATCGAACCAGTAGGAGCCAAGAAGGACGTGAAGGTTGTTGGTGGAGGAGTGTAGTGCGGCGCAACACCAGTGAAACCGGCGCCAACGTGAAACCTGCACAACACAATCAAAGTACTTTGCCCCAACGTAACAGTGAGGTTGTCAATCTCACCGGCTTGCTGAAAACAAAGGATTAAGCGTATCGAGTGGAAGATGGTGTTTGTTTGCAAAGAATAGTAAAAGCAGTAGAATGTATTCAGATGTAAAAGAATGGACCGGGGTCCACAGTTCACTAGTGGTGTCTCTCCAATAAGATAACTAACATGCTGGGTGAACAAATTACAGGCTAGCAATTGACAAATAAAGATTCAATACATATCAACGATGATTACTATGTGATTTAATCAGGGCATTACGACAAAGTACATAGACCGCTATCCAAAGCATGCATCTATGCCTAAATAATCCACCTTCAGAGTTATCATCCGAACCCCTTCCGGTATTAAGTTGCGAACAACGGATAATTGCATTAAGTATGGTGCGTAATGTAATCAACACAAATATCCTTAGACAAAGCATTGATGTTTTATCCCTAGTAGCAACAAGCACATCCACAACCTTAGAACCTACTATCACGATCCCGCATTCAATGGAGGCATGAACCCACTATCGAGCATAATTACTCCCTCTTGGAGTTACAAGTATCAACTTGGCCAGAGCCTCTACTAGCAACGGAGAGCATGCAAGAACATAAACAACACATATATGATAGATTGATAATCAACTTAACATAGTATTCTATATTCATCGGATCTCGGCAAACACAACATGTAGCATTACAAATAGATGATCTTGATCATGTTAGGCAGCTCACAAGATCTAAACAATGAAAGCACATGCGGAGAAGACAACCATCTAGCTACTGCTATGGACCCATAGTCCAAGGATGAACTACTCACGCATCAATCCGGAGGCGGGCATGATGATGTAGAGCCCCTCCGGTGATGATTCCCCTCTCCGGCAGGGTGCCGGAGGCGATCTCCTGAATCCCCGAGATGGGATTCGCGATGGCGGCGTCTCTGGAAGGTTTTCCGTATCGTGGTTCTTGGTACAGGGGGTTTCGCGACGGAGGCTTTAAGTAGGCGGAAGGGTAGGTCAGGGGGCGACGCGAGGGGCCCACACACTAGGGCCGCGCGGCCAGGGCCCAGGCCGCGTCGCCCTGGTGTGTCGCCACCTCATGGCCCCA
The DNA here is from genome assembly GCF_022539505.1 of Lolium rigidum. Taxonomy (NCBI): domain Eukaryota; kingdom Viridiplantae; phylum Streptophyta; class Magnoliopsida; order Poales; family Poaceae; genus Lolium; species Lolium rigidum. The sequence goes on along the minus strand of NC_061510.1, from coordinate 43,356,632 downwards.
CTTCGTCTCCCTTTCGGTCTTCTGGAAGCTTCGTGTAAAAATAGGCCCCTGGGCGTTGATTTCGTCCAATTCCGAGAATATTTCCTTACTAGGATTTCTGAAACCAAAAACAGCAAAAAACAGCAACTGGCACTTCGGCATCTTGTTAATAGGTTAGTGCCGAAAAATGTATAATAATGATGTAAAGTATGTATAAAACATTCAAGTATTGTAATAAAAGTAGCATGGAACGTAAGAAATTATAGATACGTTTGAGACGTATCAAGCATCCCCAAGCTTAGTTCCTACTCGTCCTCGAGTAGGTAAACAATAACACAAATAATTTCTGAAGTGACATGCTACCAACATAATCTTGATCAACATTATTGTAAAGCATATGAGATGAATGGAGTGATCTGAACAAAAGATTGCTAACAAAGATAATGACTAAGCAAATGAATCATATAGCAAAACTTTTCATGAATAGTACTTTCAAGACAAGTATCAATAAGAGTTGCATAAGAGCTAACTCATAAGCAATAAATTCATAGTAGAATGCATTGAAGCAACACAAAGGATGATTAAGTTTCAGCAATTGCTTTCAACTTGTAACATGTATATCTCATGGATATTTGTCAACATAGAGTAATATAACAGGTGCAATAAGTAAACATGTAAGAATCAATGCACACAGTTAACACAAGTGTTTGCTTCTAAGATAGAAAGAAATGGGTAAACTGACTCAACAATAAAGTAAAAGAATGGCCCTTTGCAGAGGGAAGCATGGATTACTATTTTTGTGCTAGAGCTTTTGTTTTGAAAACATAGAAACAATTTTGTCAACGGTAGTAATAATTCATATGTGCTATGCATAATACTTCCTACAAGTTGCATGTCTCATTCATAGAGTACTAATAGTGCTCGCACCTTGTCCTACTTAGCTCGGAAACACGGATTCTCATCGCATAACATATGTTTCAACCAAGTGTCACAAAGGGGTACCTCTATGCCGCCTGTACAAGTGTCTAAGGAGAAAGCACGCATTGGATTTCTCGCTTTTGATTATTCTCAACTTAGACATCCATACCGGGACAACATAGACAACAGATAATGGACTCCTCTTTTTAATGCTTAAGCATTCAACAACAGTTAATATTCTCATAAGAGATTGAGGTTGTATGTCCAAACTGGAACTTCCACCATGATACATGGCTTTAGTTAGCGGCCCAGTGTTCTTCTCTAACATATGCATACTCAAACCATTTGATCATGAAGTCCACTTACTTCGGACAAGACGAACATGCATAGCATCTCACATGATATCCAACAAAGATAAAGTTGATGGCGTCCCCAGAAAACATGGTTACCGCTCAACAAGCAACTTATAAGAATTAAGACACATAACTACATATTCATCACCACAATAGTTTTTAAGCTATTTGTCCCATGAGCTATATATTGTAAAGGTAGAGGAATGAAATTTTAAAGGTAGCACTCAAGTAATTTACTTTGGAATGGCAGAAAAATACCACATAGTAGGTAGATATGGTGGACACAAATGGCATGGAGTTCGGCTCAAGGTGTTTGGATGCACGAGAAGCATTTCCTCTCGGTACAAGGTTTGGGCTAGCAAGGTTGTTTGAAGCAAACACAAGTATGAACAGGTACAGACAAAACTCACACAAGAACATATTGCAAGCATTATAAGGCTCTACACTTGTCTTCCTTGTTGTTCAAACACTTTACCCGAAAATATCTAGACTTAGAGAGATCAATCATGCAAACCAAATTAAACAAGCTCTACGAGTAGTTCTTCATTAATAGATTAAACTACATGATGCAAGAGCTTAAACATGATCTATGAGAGCTCAAACAATTTCCAAATTGCCAAACCATATGCAGCACTTTCCAATTCCAACCAAATAGCAATCTAACGAAGCAATTAGCTTTCGCCATGAACATTAAAGCACAATTAAGAACACAAGTGTTCCATAAGAAAAAGCGGAGCGTAATATCTCCAATATAAGAATGGCGGGATCCAACTTTATTCAAAACAAAACAAAAATAAAAACAAACCGACGCTCCAAGTAAAGAACATAAGAATGTGACGGAATAAAAATATAGTTTCACTAGAAGTGACCCGATAATGTTGTCGATGAAGAAGGGGATGCCTTGGGCATCCCCAAGCTTAGATGCTTGAGTCTTCTTAAAATATGCAGGGATGAACCACCGGGGCATCCCCAAGCTTAGACCTTTCACTCTTCTTGATCATAGTATATCATGCTCTTCTCTTGACCCTTCAAAACTTCCTTCACAAAAACTTCAAGCAAACTCATTAGAGGGTTAGTGCATAACCACAAATTCACACATTCAGAGGTGACACAATCATTCTTAACACTTCTGGACATTGCACAAAGCTTCTGAAAGTTAATGGAACAAAGAAACTCATTCAACATAGCAAAAGCGGCATTGCGAAATAAAAGACAGAATCTGTCAAAAACAGAGCAGTCCGTAAAGATGCATCTGGACGGGGCACTTAACTTGCTCAAATGGAAAAACTCAAAACTAATGAAAGTTGCGTACATATCTGAGGATCACGCTCGTAAATTTTCAGATTTTTTTGATTTCTTTACAGAGACTTATGCCAGAATTCGTGACAGACAGCAATGCTGTTTCTGCGCAGCGATCCCAAATATAACATCAACTTTAGCATAGAAACTTTACTTGGCACAAAAACATGATAAGGAGAGGTTGCTACAGTAGTAAACAACTTCCAAGACTCAACAATACAGTAAATAAAATAAAACTTGGGTTATCTCCCAAGAAGTGCTTTTCTTTAACGCCTTTCAGCTAGGCGCAGAAAGTGCAAATCAAGTAATATCAAGAGATGGAGCATCAACATTATCTCCAGGGGCGTGGGAAGTTTCTTCCACAATGCATGTTATCTTATCTATGTAAGTTTCAGAGGCCCCCTTTTCATTACTCTTAGGCTTGCTATTCTCATCAAATAAATTTTCAGGAACAAGCCAGGCATAGTTATTTTCCAAAGCTTCATGCATCCCTAGGAGCTTACTAGGTATTGGCGCCTTAATTTCTCTACCATCATTAACATTATTAGTATACTTAATTCTATCCATATCCATCTTTTTAAGGATACTAGCAAAGTTGGTGTAAGATCCAAGCATTTTATATTTAGTAAAGACTTTTCTAGCCTCTCTTGCTACACCACCAAATTCTTTTAGAAGAGTTTCTAAGATAAAATCTTTCTTTTCTCCTTCCTCCATATCAGAGAGTGTAAGAAACATATGCTGAATTATAGGATTAAGATTAACAAATTTAATTTCCAACATGTGTACTAGAGAAGCAACAGCAATTTCGTAAGTAGGAGCAAGTTCTACCAAGTGTCTATCTTCAAAATCCTCAGCTATACTAACATGAGTGAAAAAATCTTCTATATTATCTCTTCCAATTATAGACCCTCGGCCTACCGGTATGTCTTTTAGAGTGTACTTAGGAGGAAACATGATGAAATAAGGAAAGAGTAAACTAAACAAGTAAAGCAAAGACAAGTAACTAATTTTTGTGTGTTTTTGATATAGAGAACAAGACAGTAAATAAAGTAAAGCTAGCAACTAATTTTTTTGTGTGTTTTGTTTAAGTGCAGCAAACAAAGTAGTAAATAAAATAAAGCAAGACAAAAACAAAGTAAAGAGATTGGAAGTGGAGACTCCCCTTGCAGCGTGTCTTGATCTCCCCTGCAACGGCGCCAGAAAAAGTGCTTGATGCGCGTAGATGTACACGTCCGTTGGGAACCCCAAGAGGAAGGTATGATACGCACAGTAGCAAGTTTTCCCTCAGAAAGAAACCAAGGTTATCGAACCAGTAGGAGCCAAGAAGCACGTGAAGGTTGTTGGTGGAGGAGTGTAGTGCGGCGCAACACCAGTGAAACCGACGCCAACGTGGAACCTGCACAACACAATCAAAGTACTTTGCCCCAACGTAACGAGTGAGGTTGTCAATCTCACCGGCTTGCTGAAAACAAAGGATTAAGCGTATCGAGTGGAAGATGGTGTTTGTTTGCAAAGAACAGTAAAAGCAGAAGAATGTATTCAGATGTAAAAGAATGGACCGGGGTCCACAGTTCACTAGTGGTGTCTCTCCAATAAGATAACTAACATGCTCGGGTGAACAAATTACGAGGCGAGCAATTGACAAATAAAGATTCAATACATATCAACGATGATTACTATGTGATTTAATCGGGGCATTACGACAAAGTACATAGACCACTATCCAGCATGCATCTATGCCTAAATAATCCACCTTCGAGGTTATCATCCGAACCCCTTCCGGTATTAAGTTGCGAACAACGAGATAATTGCATTAAGTATGGTGCGTAATGTAATCAACACAAATATCCTTAGACAAAGCATTGATGTTTTATCCCTAGTAGCAACAAGCACATCCACAACCTTAGAACCTACTGTCACGATCCCAGATTCAATGGAGGCATGAACCCACTATCGAGCATAATTACTCCCTCTTGGAGTTACAAGTATCAACTTGGCCAGAGCCTCTACTACCAACGGAGAGCATGCAAGAACATAAACAACACATATATGATAGATTGATAATCAACTTAACATAGTATTCTATATTCATCGGATCTCGCCAAACACAACATGTAGCATTACAAATAGATGATCTTGATCATGTTAGGCAGCTCATAAGATCTAAACAATGAAAGCACATGCGGAGAAGACAACCATCTAGCTACTGCTATGGACCCATAGTCCAAGGATGAATGATACGTCCATTTTGCATCACTATTTTATTTCATAATTTGCTGTTATTCATTGATATATTTCATATTTAGAGATGATACTTATGTTATTTCATCTATTTTGCATGTTTCGTGATCATTGGAGAATTATTCACCGGAGCCAGGATTCTGCTGGAAAAAGCACCGTCAGGACGCCATATTTCTGAAGATCAACAATTGACGGAAATTACACGAAAATTCCTATTTTTCCAGAAGACGAAGGGAGCCAAAAGGGGGAGCCGGGAGGAGCCACCATGGCCCCCCCCATAGGCCGGCGCGGGCCCTGGCCTGGCCGCGCCGCCATGTGGGGAGGGGGCCCACAGCCCCCTCTGGCCGCCTCTCCTTCGCGTACTTCTTCGTCCCGAAAACCTAAGACCTGGGGAGTTACGGAGAATTGACGTAGCCGCCTCTGCGGGGCGGAAAAACACCAGAGAGAAAAGAGCTCTCCGGCGGGCAGGAATCCGCCGGGAAATTCCTCCCGGAGGGGGAAATCGACGCCATCGCCATCGTCATCGAGCTGGACATCATCTCCATCGCCATCACCATCATCTCCATCATCTACACCGCCATCTCCACCGCTGCATCTCGTCACCGCTGTAACGATTTGGGTTGGATCTTGATTGTTTGATAGGGGAAACTCTCCCGGTGTTGATTACTACTTGTTATTGATGCTATTGAGTGAAACCATTGAACCAAGGTTTATGTTCAGATTGTTATTCATCATCATATCACCTCTGATCATGTTCCATATGATGTCTCGTGAGTAGTTCGTTTAGTTCTTGAGGACATTGGTGAAGTCTAAATGTTAGTAGTGAATTATTGTTAAGTAGTATTCAATGTTATGATATTTCAATTGTGGTGTTACTCTTCTAGTGGTGTCATGTGAACGTCGACTACATGATACTTCACCTTTATGGGCCTAGGGGAGTGCATCTTGTATTCGTTTGCTAATTGTGGGGTTGCCGGAGTGACAGTAACCTAAACCCCCGTTAGTATATCGGTGCAGGAGGGATAGCAGGATCTCACACTACAAGAGGAACCATCATATTGCAACACATACTTTACAACCATTTTCATATGTGTTGTAAGTATTCATTGTAGATACATATATATGTGGTGCAGTTGTATCCGTTGCAGGTGAAAATAATTGGTCTACTGCGCGCGCATGAAAATCTGTTTTTGCGCGCTAAGTGTGAGATGCGCGGGGATACTGTGTGTATTATTTTGGTAATAACTTGGCATGCGAGTTTTAATGAGCGGGTTTTTCCTCTTTTCTTGGCATAAACTTCTCTACTCCTCATCTCAAAACAGTATCATCTCCTCCCTCGTATCCCACTGCCTGATCGTCTCCCTCCTCCCACCGCCGCTACCGGCTAGCTCCGCCGCTGAAGCTCCCAGATCCTACCTCCTCTCTGATTTACCTCTCCGTTCGGATTACAATATCTTGTATTCATTTCCTGGAAAATATCACTGACGTAACCCTAGATTGTTGACCGGCATCAGCGATCTACCCCGTTCCATTTTCCTTCTTGTCAGGTGGCCCGGTGATGATGAAGAGTACAGCCTGGCCGAGGAGTACCTGTCGGAGCCTAAGAGCATCCCCACTCGTTGGCGCTCCCCACGCCCAAATCCGGCGAATTTTTCGTCCGGATTGGAGGAAGATTTGGCGTGGGGAGTAGTAGTTTCCCAGCCGCGTGCCCAGGCGAAGTCGACGAGGCGAATTTGAAAAACAGAAACTTGACAAACTACGGCTAAAAACGGGTGAATATAGACTAAATTTAATGATATTTATCATATAACGGGCGGAGTTCATACATAGAGGCCGAATTCGACTATATTTCAAATTCGGCTAGGGGAATTTAAATGCTAATTCTAAAACACGGCGATCTACATGCCTAAATGGCGGTAGAACACCGTGTAGTCGCCGTCGTCGTCGTCGGAGCCGTCGTCCTTCGGCTGCCGCGGCCTGGCTGCTGCTGCCCTGGCCGGCGTCTCCCCACCACCCCGGGGATGGCTTGTACATATCGTCGGAGGAGAACTCGAGGTCGACGACGGGGACAGCGACGCCGGAAGGAGGTGTCGCAGGACGGCGGTAGCGCGCGGCATTGACGTTGGCGGTTGTAGCGGCGCGGGCGGCGCGTTGGCGTGCGGCGGCCAGGTCCAGCAGTCGCCGCTGCTGCTCCGCCTCCTGGCGCTCCCGGCCGCGTCCGGCCCGAGCCCGAGGCGGCGTCGTCCGCGCGCTTCTCCTCCTCCATGTCCTTCAGCGATCTGGCGATCGCCTCCGCCATCGCGGCGTCCTCCGCGCGCTTCGCCTCCTCCTCGGCGAGATGGATTGCGGCGGCCTCTTTCTTCGTCCTCTTCCGGCCGCTCGCGGCGCGGAAGGCTGGTCGCGGATGACGAGGGCGCCGCTGCTGCGCCCTCTCGGTCGGCGGCGGAGACGCCGGCTCCTTCTTGACGCGCACCGGCGTCGAAGGCAACGTCGCCTCCTCCCTCTTCACCGGCGCCAAGGATGACCTCGGCGCCGATCCGAAGACGACGAGCTGGCAGCCATGCGCCGTGGCTGCCAGACGTTTCCCCGGCGGCGGCTCGCCGATGCCCTCGATGGAGCGGGCATCGTGAGCACCGGGAAGTTGTCGCCCTGGATGTGCTCGATGACGGCCTCGAGACTCCGGCCCGGCGCGCTCCACCAACGTTTGCGGCCCGCCGAGTTGTTGCGCGGAGGCGGAGGCGGCGGGCCGTCGTACGCGGCGAGCTCCCGCTCCCACCGCCGCAGGAAGTACGAGTTCCACGCCGTGTAGTTGTCGGGATGGTGGCGTGGCTCGGCGCGCTCCTCATCCGTCATTTTCATCCGCGCCTCCTCGATCTCGATGTCGAGGAGGTCGCCCCGAGGCGGCGGCGGGATTGGCACGCCGCCACGACTCAGCCGCCACCCACCGCCGGGCGGCCTCGTGTCCGGCGGGCAGGGGTACCCCGCCTGGTGGAGGAGGTGCCCCTCCCACGCGTGGAGCGAGCGGCGGGGGAAGCCGTTGTTGGCTGCGCCGTCGTCCTCGGAGAATGCCATCTTCGGAGAGTTGAGGGAGAGTGGACGGAGACTAGAGGGAGACTGGAGGGAGAGTGGATCACGGGGTACGCCTCGCGGCGAGCGGAGCGGCGTATATAGGTGCGGCTGGCACGGGGGATTAATGCGGCGTGGAGTGCGACGCGTCCGCGGCGAGCTGACCGGCGGCAGCCTTTGACCGCGTGGAGTGCGCGCGGAAGACGATGCGTGCGCGGAAGACGACGACATTAACTCGCCGCGTGGACGGCGAATGCAGACCGGCGGCAGGCTTTTACAGCGCGCGGAAGACGATGCGATGAGACGATCGGTTTCTCTCGCCGACAAGTTGGGGCCACCAGACTTCCTCGGTATTTCCCGCGCTTTCGTTTCTTCCGGAGTCCCCGAGCGCTCCCCGGGGGGCCGGGGATGGCGTGGGATCGCCGGATGAAACTAGGCCCAATTCCGAACGAAAACGAGGAACCGGGGGCGCGACTGGGCGATTTACGCCGTCCGGATGGAAAAAAGGCTCGCCGGGGGCCTCGTCGGTGGGACGAGTGGAGATGCTCTAAGTGTTGCCTCGACCTTGACTTGGGTTTGTTGTTCGTATCATACGAGATCCGATCTATGCGAAATCCTCCCAGAGCTGGATTTGTGCACAGAGGTCAGGTGTGCGATTTCAATTTCCTCTTTCAGTTTCCTCTAATTTCCCCTTGGCTTGATCGGTTTACTTATACTTTCTAGTTTGACATGCCCGCTGATCAAGTGTGGTAACCGCTTGTTGTTCACTGATGTGTACAGTTTTGTACTGTCCAGGGTCTGTTTTAGTTAAAGTGACTTGGTGTTCAGGTTACATCTTTTGTTGATGGAACGATCTGGTTGAATTTGGGTCGCTGGATAATATCAAATCCGTAATTAGTGCAAGATAGCTTGTTTAATATTTAGACTGTGTATGATTCCAACTCAGTATAGTTGGTTACCGGCTCGTCTAGTTCTTGTCAAACTGGAACCTTCTTGCGTTTTGAATTCCCATATATATAAATAAGCACAGGCATTGCATTTGTTGCAGAATTGTTACTGCGCCATAGCCTCAGAGGTGTGACAAGCACGTCAGATTGACAATGGAGATAAATAATGAACATAGACAGGTAAAAATCTCTTCATCTTTTCCTGTTTGGATTGACTAGATGTCAGTCACTATTGTAGTACTGCTCATATCTCTGAGTTAATATATCTCGTGGTTTCTTAATTTGCATTTGTACAAAGGATATTATTAAGATGTCAAAGAAACAATTCCTGCAGGCAAGAAAGCCCCTAAACATCAGGTATGCATTATAATTTATTGCAGTGCACCCGTTTCCTTACATTGGTAAAAGCACTGCCATGTATTGATAATTAGCTCATACCTTTTATAATCACAGACAAGCAAGCGTCCCTTATGGAATGGTAGTAATAATTAAAGAGAACACAAAGTTAGAGCGTTTTATCTAGTCCAAATAATCTATTAGACAAGTATTTTCTGTCACTCCAAGTCGCTTGTTTCATAAGTTATCTTATATTTCATTTCTAATGCAACTTTGGTTTACTGTGGTGTTCTTGCATAAATAGGTCAAATTTTGATGGAAATCAGTTAAAAATCTCGTAGAAGGCTCCAAAGAGGGCTGCTACAATGCGTATGTGTGGCAGGGCTGAAAGGAACAAGTCAAGGTATCAGCCAATCACTACAATCTTATCTATATCTTTGTAGTTACTCTGATCATTTATGCGTACAAAAACTATGCACCTATTATGGCACTTTACTACTTTCCTTTCAGCTTCTGAACTTTCTAGGCTGTAACCGCATGAAACTAAAAAATCCAATAACTTGTAGGTAAACGCCCTCACTACCAAGAAAACAACACATGTGCCACGAAATTTAAAATTATGGTAAAGTACCTCATGTGACAATATATCAATTCATGTTGTGCCTACCAAAGCTGGTGGAACCATGTGCATAGCTAGCATATTCATGATTTTCCCTCATCTACTTAATTTGGAGTATCAGTGTAGAATTTCGCGGATAAAATTTACACTCTGAATGGGTAGAAGTGGAGGTCAAGTGATCTGGAAAAAAATCTGAGGAAAACTAATTTCCATTGTTTATATACTAGCAAAAATACAGAATTGAGTCTGTTTCTCTACTGAAATTTGAAATATTTTTCATGAGAAGGTTCACTGCATTCAAGGACGCATTATACTGGGACTTAAGGACCTTTGAATCCCTATTAAACTGGGACTCAAGGGCCTTTGAATCGATTGGTTGAGTACACTATTTTTTTCCCAAATCATACTATATACCTTTGTTTATTTCAATGCAAACTGTGGGCAGTTCTTTGTGATTTTTGTAATGTTCACCACACAGAGCTTCTCCTATCTTATGTGAGCGATGTGATCATTTCTACTTGTGCTCGTAGGATTAAGTGTTTAGACTTTGCTCTATATGTACATGCCTACTAACAATTTCCTAGTATTATTTAAATTGATGTCTCTATTGAATTTTGTAGGAAAGAAGTATGCAAGTTGGTGCTTGCCAACGTGAAGATATCAATGTTGCAGAATTGTATATCTTGTAACATCTAATATAGGTAAGAATACCCTTTTTACATGTTTTGGATCAAATATATAGTAGAAATTACTATACCCTTGCCTACTGTTTTTTTTGCAACGTCCGTTCTAAAATATGGACCCTTTTTGCAGGAGCAAACTATCACCAAGGCCTGCCAAATTCAAATGCTACATTAGAAGGCAGAGCACGAGAAGGAATATATATATATAGAATTAGTTAGAATATCATATTGTTATGCGAGATTGTAAGATGTGTACTCTTAAGATTATTTTCATGTATGGATGGTGATTTTAATTATAAATATAGAAATGTTTCTTCATGCAATGCTTTAATATTCTGTACTTGTGTGCTGCCGAATATATGTATTAAGTAGTATTCTCTCGAGGAAACAAGTACTGCAATATTTGAAGCTACAAAGCCACCCAATCCAAAAAACAATTGTGACAAAATAAATTATTCAATCCACATATATTATGTACCAACGGACCCATATGCGTTGCTCGACATTTGTTGCCACTTTGCAACGCTCTATCCCATGGTTACCAACGGACCAATATGCGTTGCATTGTACCCTTGCAACACCCAGAAATGCAACGCATCATTATCCGTTGGTAGAGGCGCTAGCAACGCCTATATTGGCATTTAGATACAGATAAATCCGTTGCTGTAGGTAGGGTCCTGTTGTAGTGTCAGAGTTTAAGGCTGTGGTTAGATTTATCTTAATTACTTTCTTGTATTTGCGGATGCTTGCAAGGGGTATAATCACAAGTATGTATTAGTCCTAGGAAGGGCGGTGCATTAGCATAGGTTCACCCACACAACACTTATCAAAACAATGAAGATTAATCAGCAGTATGAAGCGAAAGCACTAGACTAAAATCCCCGTGTGTCCTCAAGAACGTTTGGTCATTATAAGTAAACAAACCGGCTTGTCCTTTGTGCTAAAAAGGATTGGTCCACTCGCTGCAATTATTTCTCTCGCATTTTATTTACTTGTACTTTATTTATCTGCTATATCAAAACCCCATGAATACTTGTCTGTGAGCATTTATAGTGAATCCTTCATCGAAACTGCTTGTCAACACCTTCTGCTTCTCGTTGGGTTCGACACTCTTATTTATCGAAAGTACTACGATACACCCCCTATACTTGTGGGTCATCAAGACTCTGGCGCCGTTGCCGGGGAGTGAAGCGCTATTGGTAAGTGGAATTGGTAAGGAAACTTTTACTGTACGTGCTGATTTTGTTTCTGCTTGATACTATAAGTCATTATGGAGAGATCCTCCCTTGAATTTCTATTTGGGAAATCTACTACTACTGCAACGGTAGTGGATGAGGCGCCAGGTGAGGAAGTAATACCATATAAAATACCTATGAAAATTATTGAACGTGTTGTGGATAACCGCTATGAAGGGGATGGAACTGTGCATCCTGGAGATCATTTACTTGTTTTTACATGAATTATGCGGGTTATTCAAATGTGCAGGTATTTCAATGGATGAAGTTAGGAAGAAATTATTTGTTATGTCGCTATCTGGTAAAGCGGCGCATTGGTATAAACTGCTGAAGGACGGGCGTTCTCTTGATTGGAAGGATATTGTGCATGTATTTTACTCTAAATTCTATCCTCCAAGTGAAATTCACAAAGACCGCAACCGTATATATAATTTTTGGCCTCATGATGGAGAGAGTATTGCCCAAGCGTGGGGAGATTGAAGTCTTTAATGCTCAAATGCCCCATTCATGAGCTTCCTGGTAATATTATTATTGATAATTTCTATGCAAGACTGTCTTTTCAAGATAAAACCTTGCTGGATACTTCTTGTTCTGGATCATTCACGCGCAATAAAGAAGAATTTAAATGGGACCTTCTTGATCGAATCCAAGAAAATATCGAAGGATGGGAGAACGACAAAGGTAGAGTGTCAGGTATAAATTATAATTATGAATGCATTGAAACTTTTATGGATACCGATGAATATCGTAATATGAGTGCTACATATGGTCTTGACTCTCAAGTTGTTGCAAATATTTATAAAGCCTTTGCCTCTCATTTTGAATTGCCTAGGAATAATTTTGATAAGTATCATGAACCATATAAAGATAAAGTTGATTCACCTAAAGGCAAATGTATTGAAATTAAAACTGTTGATCATGTTCTTCCTGAAGCTTATATTGAAAAAACTCCTTTTCCTGCTAAAATGAAGGAGTATTCTGTTATAACTAGTGTAATTAATAAAATTGCAAAGAAACCTATAGAACCTGAAGAACAAATAAAAGTTGAACCTGCTGTTGCAATAGTTAAAGATCTTGTTACTGAAAATGTGGAAGATGGTCATATTATTTTTTGTGAAGATGCTTCTAATATTGTTTCACATCCTAATAAGTCTATGAAAGCCAGTGTTCATGTGCTCTCCGTTCGAATTGGTGATCATTGCTATTATGGTTTATGCGACATTGGTGCAAGTATTAGTGCCATTCCTTATGAGCTCTACACGGAAATTATGCATGAAATTGGTTCTTGTGAACTCGAAGATATTGATGTGGTTATTCGGCTAGCTAATAGAGAAACTATCTCTCCCGTTGGTATTGTTCGAGATGTTGAAGTTCTATGTGGTAAGATTAAATATCCTGCTGACTTTTTGGTACTTGGTTCTGCTGCTAGTAAGTTTTGTCCTATTATTTTTGGTATACCTTTTCTAAATACATGTGGAGCTATTATAGATTGCAAGAAAGAGAAAATTGGTACTAAATTTGCTGGTGAATCTTATGAGTTTAACTTCTCTAAATTTGCCAAAACTCCTTATAAAGCTGATTTGCCTAATGAAGATTTTAGAGTTGAACAGGTGTGCATCTATTGCTCTTGCTCCTAGTAATCCTTTGCAGCAACATTTGGAGAATAGTGAGAGTGAAGTTTTTAGGGAAGAAAGGGATGAGCTTGATGAAATTTTCCTTCGTCAACCTATTCTTAAACATGACTTACATGTTGAAGATTTAGGTGTAACACCACCACCAAAGGAAGATCCTGTATTTGATTTGAAACCATTACCTGATAATCTTAAGTATGCTTATATTGATGAGAAGAAAACATATCCTGTTATTATTAGTGCTAAGCTTTCAGATATCGAGGAAGAAAGGTTATTGGAAATATTGAAGAAGCACCGAGGAGCTATTGGCTATACTCTTGATGATTTGAAGGGGATTTCTCCCACTATTTGCCAACATGCTATTAATATAGAAGATGGTGCAAAACCCATTGTTGAACATCAGCGTCGTCTAATTCCTAAGATGAAAGATGTGGTAAGAAATGAGGTATTAAAACTTCTTGAAGCAGGTATTATATATCCTATTGCTGATAGTAGATGGGTTAGTCCTGTGCATTGTGTTCCTAAGAAAGGAGGTATAAACTGTTGTGCCTAATGATAATGATGAGCTTATTCCTCAAAGAGTAGTTGTAGGGTATAGAATGTGTATTGATTTTCGAAAAGTTAATAAAGTTACTAAGAAAGATCATTACCCTTTACCTTTTATTGATCAAATGTTAGAAAGGCTGTCTAAAAATACTCATTTCTTGTTTTCTTGATGGATATTCGGGTTTTCACAAATTGTTGTTAGAGCTAAAGATCAAGAGAAAACCACTTTCACTTGTCCCTATGGAACTTATGCTTATAGGCGTATGCCTTTTGGTTTGTGTAATGCTCCTGCTACTTTTCAAAGATGCATGTCTGCTATTTTTCATGGCTTTTGTGAAAAGATTGTTGAAGTATTCATGGAAGATTTTTCTGTCTATGGGAATTCTTTTGATAATTGCTTGCGAAACCTTGATAAAGTTTTGCAGAGATGTGAAGAAACTAACCTTGTTCTTAATTGGGAGAAATGCCACTTTATGGTTAATGAAGGAATTGTATTGGGACATAAAATTTCTGAAAGAGGTATTGAAGTTGATAGAGATAAAGTCGAAGCAATTGAGAAGATGCCCTATCCTAGGGATGTTAAAGGTATTCGTAGTATTCTTGGTCATGCTGGTTTTTATAGGAGGTTTATTAAAGATTTCTCTAAAATTTCAAAGCCTCTTACTAATCTTCTTCAAAAAGATGTACCTTTCGTTTTTGTTGATGATTGTAAGGAAGCTTTTGAAACTCTAAAGAAAGCCTTAACAATTGCTCCTATAGTTGAACCGCCTGATTGGAATTTTCCTTTTGAAATTATGTGTGATGCTAGTGATTTTGCTGTAGGTGCTGTTCTTGGACAGCGAGTAGATAAAAAATTAAATGTTATTCATTATGCTAGTAAAACCCTAGATGCTGCTCAAAGAAATTATGCTACAACTGAAAAAGAGTTATTAGCCGTAGTCTTTGCATGCGACAAGTTTAGACCATATATTGTTGATTCGAAAGTCACAATTCATACTGATCATGCTGCAATTAGGTACCTAATGGAAAAGAAAGATGCTAAGCCGAGGCTTATTAGATGGGTTCTTCTTTTGCAAGAATTTGATTTACATATTGTAGATAGGAAAGGTGTTGATAATCCTGTTGCTGATAATTTGTCTAGATTGGAAAATATTACTTATGATCCTGTTCCTGTTAATGATAGTTTTCCAAATGAACAATTGGCTGTAATAAAGGTGAGCTCGCGAGAGAGCCCTTGGTATGCTGATTATGCTAACTTTATTGTTTCGAAGTATTTGCCTCCAACCTTTTCAGCTCAGCAAAGGAGGAAATTCTTTTATGATTTGAGGCATTATTTTTGGGATGACCCACACTTATATAAAGAAGGAGTGGATGGTATTATGCGAAGATGTGTCCCTGAATATGAACAACAAGAGATATTGAGTAAATGTCATGGGAGTGTTTATGGAGGACATCACGCCGGAGATAGAACCGCACACAAGGTTCTACAATCAGGTTTTTATTGGCCAACACTTTTCAAGGATGCAAGGAAGTTTATCTTATCTTGTGATGAATGTCAGAGAGTTGGTAATATCTCTAGACGCAATGAAATGCCTATGAATTATACTCTTGTTATTGAACCATTTGATTGTTGGGGATTTGACTTCATGGGTCCTTTCCCTTCTTCGAAGGTAACACTCATATACTTGTCATTGTTGATTATGTTACTAAATGGGTAGAAGCTATACCTACAAAAAGTGCTGATGGTGAGACCTCTATAAAAATGCTTGTAGATGTTATATTTCCTAGATTTGGAGTACCTAGATATATTATGACTGATGGAGGTTCTCATTTTATTCATGGTGGTTTTAGAAAAACTCTTGCCAAATATGGTATTAATCATAGAATTGCTTCGACTTATCATCCTCAAACTAGTGGGCAAGTAGAATTATCAAATAGAGAAATTAAAGCTATTTTGGGAAAGAGCTGTTAATAAATCTAGAAAGAATTGGGCTAGTAAGTTAAAGGAAGCATTGTGGGCTTATAGAACTGCTTATAAAAATCCTATGGGCATGTCTCCTTATAAAATGGTTTATGGAAAAGCTTGTCATTTACCTTTAGAATTAGAGCACAAAGCTTATTGGGCTGTAAGAGAACTTAATAAAGATTTTAAACTTGCTCGGTAAGAAGAGGTTGCTACAATTGAGTTCTTTAGATGAATGGAGAAGTGAAGCTTATGAAAATGCTAAACTTTTTAAGGAGAAAGTTAAGAAGTGGCATGATAGAAGAATTATTAAAAGAGAATTTAATGTTGGAGATAAAGTTCTATTGTATCGGTCTCGTCTCAGATTTTTTGCAGGGAAATTACTCTCAAAATGGGAAGTACCATATGTTATTGAGGAGGTATATCGTTCAGGAGCAATAAAAATTAGCTCTTTGGAAGGTAACGCCACACAAGTAGTGAATGGACAAAGACTCAAGCATTATATTTCTGGAGATTCTTATAATGAAGATATTGATATTATTCAAGTAATAACTCCGGAAGCTTTCATCAAAGATCAAATTGACAGTTCTGCAGAGTCCGACTTTGAATAGGTAACAGTTTTAGTAATGAAAAGTCCGCGTTTAGCTTTCCGAACAATATTTCTGCTGTTTTTGGAAAATATGAAAAATTACGGGATCGAAACGGAGTGGAGGAGACACGCGAGGGCCCGTCACCATAGGCCGGCGCGGGCCCCACCCTGGCCGCGCCGCCCTATGGTGACAGCCCCTCGGCGTACCGTTTCCACTCATTTTCGGTCTGGAACCTTCCTTTTGTTGTAAAAATATTTGCTATATAATCCCCCGGATCTCCAGAGGTCCGTATATCGTTTTCTCATCGTGTTTTGTTTCGAGCTGTTTTCTGCCAGATATTATTTTCAGATCTAGAGCCACCATGTCTTCGTCGGGGCCTCCGAAGGACAACTTCTTTGAGAACGTCGTCAACCCGTACGTAAGCGAGTTGAAGATGCATCCCAAGGAATTGCTGCTCGTAGATGGGGAGTTGCAGATAGAAGATGTTCGTGGACCTAAGGGAGAAGGAAGCTTGGAGGACAGGATGGAGAAACTAGAACAAGAGGTCTTCACTTACAAGAAGATGGCTGAGCGTGAAGTGGACATCTTCCACAGAATTGTGTCCGAGCTCATTGGTGAACACGAGAAGGAGACTGCAAAGCTGTGGAGCGATATCCTCTCACTTCACAACACTACCAACCAACTTCGAGCGCAACTTTATGATGCTTGGAATCAAAGTCGTGAGTATGAAAACAGGTTTAAACGCATTAGCGATGCTGCTAGTTTCAGGATTCCCGAGACCAAGACATCGTTTGTTGATGGAGAGCCTCTTCCCTGGAAGACTGAGGACGAGAAGAATCCACCATCATCGCCACCGAAGGAGTAACTCATCATCGGTATTGGCATCCCCTTGGTTTGTTCCAAGCTTGGGGGAGTGTCGCGGTATCACATCATCACTACCTTTATCTTTTACTATCAAGTAGAGTCATATCATGAGTAGGGAAGTTATCATATGGAATAGTTTGCAATGTGGAAGTATCTCTTTTAGTTGGTTATCTATGTATCCGTTGGTGTGAGTTATCGTTATGGAATATTAATGAGAAGTCTTATCATTTACTTTTTGCACACCTTATTTTAGTTTGCAATTTCTTTTATATGATTACTCTTGACATTAGTATTGAAATCACTTTGGGAGCATCAAGTAAATCTATTTGGTTTTGGCAAACTTAGCATTGGTCAATAGCAACAACACCATGATGTTTAAATAAAAAGGGAAATACATTTAGATATATTACTCTATGTTAATGAGTTTAGTATTCTGAAAGTTAAAATTGCTTGTGCTTATGAGAAAGATGCATGATTGTCTCTATCACATGTATATTTGTTTGTTTCCTTCAACCTTTATGCTTGCTATCAAACCTTGCTAGCCAAAGACCTGTATTGAGAGGAATGCTTCTCATACATCCAAAACCTTAGACCAAACCCATGCCATTTGTGTCCACCATAACTACCTACTATGTGGTATTTTGCGCCACTCCAAGTAAATACTTCATGTGCTACCTTTAAATAATTCAAACTATATTACTCTTTATTTGTGTCAATGTTTTATAGCTCATGAGGAAGTATGTGGTGTTTTATCTTTCAATCTTGTTGGGCGGACTTTCACCTATGGACTAGTGGCACATCCGCTTATCCAATAACTTTGCAATAAGAGCTGGCAACGGGGTTCCCAGCCCCAATTAATTACTTTCACTAATAATTCTCTTCACATGTTTTGCCCTGATTTATCAGTAAGCAACTTTTTTGCAATAGACACTCCTCCATGGTATGTGAATGTTGGAAGGCACCCGAGGATTCGGTTAGCCATGGCTTGTGAAAGCAAAGGTTGGGGGAGTGTCATCCATAATAAAACTAAAATACATGTGTAAACAAAAGAGAAGGGGGATGATCTACCTTGCTGGTAGAGATGCCGTCCTCCATGGGAGCCGCTCTTGGAAGGTCTGTTTGGCAAGGGGGTTAGAGTGCCCGCTACCATTCGTTGACAACAACAAACACCACTCAAAATCTTACTTTTATGCTCTTTACATGATTTCGAAACTTGAAAAGCTCTGGCACATGATTTAATCCCTGCTTCCCTCTGCGAAGGGCCTATCTTTTACTTTTATGTTGAGTCAGTAGACCTATTTCCCTCTGTCTTAAGCAAGCAACTGAGTTGTTGTGAACCAACCATTTATGTTATGATTCAGTTAATCATGTCTTTTATGCTTTCTTGTTTAGTACAAATTTTATCTGAATGAATATTACTTTGAAAGTTATCAATGATTATGAGGAGATTGTTATGATTGAGAATGAAAGCCCTGCTATATAAATTTTAATATGAGAGCTTTGCTTAGAAGATAAGTACAATCCGTTAGTAGTTCTCTGACCAAGAACAAAGTTTGCCATAACCATTTATGATTTCCTATGCACCTTTACTTGTGATTTCTCTTTACTTATTTCAAGTTGAGTTATATGAAGAGAATGTTTACTAGAATGTCTTGTGTGAATCAATATGATGCTTCTTATCCGTATTTTATTTATCGACTCCTCACTCCATAAACATGTGGTCTTGTTTATTGAGCTCAGTTTCGCTTGGGGACAAGCGAGGTCTAAGCTTGGGGGAGTTGATACGTCCATTTTGCATCACTATTTTATATCATAATTTGCTGTTATTCATTGATATATTTCATATTTAGAGATGATACTTATGTTATTTCATCTATTTTGCATGTTTCGTGATCATTGGAGAATTATTCACCGGAGCCGGGATTCTGCTGGAAAAAGCACCGTCGGGACGCCATATTTCGAAGATCAACAATTGACGGAAATTACACGAAAGTTCCTATTTTTCCAGAAGACGAAGGGAGCCAAAAGGGGGAGCCGGGAGGAGCCACCATGGGCCCCCCCATAGGCCGGCGCGGGCCCTGGCCAGGCCGCGCCGCCATGTGGGGAGGGGGCCCACAGCCCCCTCTGGCCGCCTCTCCTTCGCGTACTTCTTCGTCCCGAAAACCTAAGACCTGGGGAGTTACGGAGAATTGACGTAGCCGCCTCTGCAGGGCGGAAAAACACCAGAGAGAAAAGAGCTCTCCGGCGGGCAGGAATCCGCCGGGGAAATTCCCTCCCGGAGGGGGAAATCGACGCCATCGCCATCGTCATCGAGCTGGACATCATCTCCATCGCCATCACCATCATCTCCATCATCTACACCGCCATCTCCACCGCTACATCTCGTCACCGCTGTAACGATTTGGGTTGGATCTTGATTGTTTGATAGGGGAAACTCTCCCGGTGTTGATTACTACTTATTATTGATGCTATTGAGTGAAACCATTGAACCAAGGTTTATGTTCAGATTGTTATTCATCATCATATCACCTCTGATCATGTTCCATATGATGTCTCGTGAGTAGTTCGTTTAGTTCTTGAGGACATGGGTGAAGTCTAAATGTTAGTAGTGAATTATTGTTGAGTAGTATTCAATGTTATGATATTTAAGTTGTGGTGTTACTCTTCTAGTGGTGTCATGTGAATGTCGACTACATGATACTTCACCTTTATGGGCCTAGGGGAGTGCATCTTGTATTCGTTTGCTAATTGTGGGGTTGCCGGAGTGACAGCAACCTAAACCCCCGTTAGTACATCGGTGCGGGAGGGATAACAGGATCTCAGAGTTTAAGGCTGTGGTTAGATTTATCTTAATTACTTTCTTGTATTTGCGGATTCTTGCAAGGGGTACAATCACAAGTATGTATTAGTCCTAGGAAGGGCGGTGCATTAGCATAGGTTCACCCACACAACACTTATCAAAACAATGAAGATTAATCAGCAGTATGAAGCGAAAGCACTAGACTAAAATCCCCGTGTGTCCTCAAGAACGTTTGGTCATTATAAGTAAACAAACCGGCTTGTCCTTTGTGCTAAAAAGGATTGGGCCACTCGCTGCAATTATTTCTCTCGCATTTTATTTACTTGTACTTTATTTATCTGCTATATCAAAACCCCCTGAATACTTGTCTGTGAGCATTTACAGTGAATCCTTCATCGAAACTGCTTGTCAACACCTTCTGCTCCTCGTTGGGTTCGACACTCTTATTTATCGAAAGTACTACGATACACCCCGTATACTTGTGGGTCATCAATGAACTACTCACGCATCAATCCGGAGGCGGGCATGATGATGTAGAGCCCCTCCGGTGATGATTCCCCTCTCCGGCAGGGTGCCGGAGGCGATCTCCTGAATCCCCCGAGATGGGATTCGCGATGGCGGCGTCTCTGGAAGGTTTTCCGTATCGTGGTTCTCGGTACAGGGGGTTTCGCGACGGAGGCTTTAAGTAGGCGGAAGGGTAGGTCAGGGGGCGACGCGAGGGGCCCACACACTAGGGCCGCGCGGCCAGGGCCCAGGCCGCGCCGCCCTGGTGTGTCGCCACCTCGTGGCCCCACTTCGTCTCCCTTTCGGTCTTCTGGAAGCTTCGTGTAAAAATAGGCCCCTGGGCGTTGATTTCGTCCAATTCCGAGAATATTTCCTTACTAGGATTTCGAAACCAAAAACAGCAGAAAACGAAGCAATCGGCACTTCGGCATCTTGTTAATAGGTTAGTGCCGGAAAATGTATAATAATGCTGTAAAGTATGTATAAAACATTCAAGTATTATAATAAAAGTAGCATGGAACATAAGAAATTATAGATACGTTTGAGACGTATCAGTTACTAATAGTGAAATCTGGAACACTTGTCATGTGATGATCAACTTCAAAGTAAGAACCTCAAGGTTATTGGTATTTGACCAATGGACCTAAAAGTTATTGAAGGTGAAGTGTTTTCTGAGAATGAGGAAAGCTAAAAGAGGAACTACAAAAGATATTTTGGTAGAAAGAAAGAAAGAAAGAGGCTAGAAAGTCTAGCTCAGGTGTATATAGATGATATACATGTTATGGATGTATTCCTTGTTTGGTCACATAGTAAAATTCTTGGGTATATGTACCAGATTGGTTGGTATGAGATGTCATACAATACAACGCAATATAAGAATACGATGGCCTAAGTGACTGCCAAGGAATATGGTAGGAATGCACGTATGGAACAAAATAAAGTGTTATTGTGTTCGTCGTTGGCATTCTACCTAGCCCTTCGGATTTTATAATAAAGAACTTTACAATGGTTGTTATGTTCTAGTCAAATGAAAACAATGAGTTGTTCAAATTATGACATATTCCATGTACGATGGATAAGTTATTATAAATCTCTATGGTGAAGCACACATGCATAACACTGACGCTAAAATGCCATAAGGCAAATGATATGAATTCCACTCATTAGTGGAACCGCCATTTAGGTCATGTTAGAAAGGAACGCATGAAGGAACTCCATTTGAATGGATTTTTGGAGTCATATGATTTTTGAATCATTTGGCGCTTGCAAATCTCTTCTAAAAAGAATGACTTAGATACCGTTCATAGGCCAAGAGTTGAACGGGCAACTAACTTAGTGGAAACATACATGGTGATGTATATGGTTCACTGGGCATAGTTGTGTGCGGGAGATTCTTCTACTTCATGAAAACTTCTAACAATGAATTGAGTATATATATGTGGATATATTCGATAAGGAAGAAGTTTGAAACATTTGAATGGATTCAAATAAGTTTCAGCATGAAGTGGAAATCATCGTAATAGAAAAGTCAAATATCTATGATTGGATCATGGTGGAAATATTTGAATTACGAGTTTTAGCGAACATCTAAGAGATTTATGAAATTGTTCTATAACTCTCGTTTCTTGGAGTATCATGATGATGATGGAGTATCCAAGAGACGTATCCAAACCTGTTGGATTGATGATGAGATAAAATAAAATGACGCCATTATACTTTTGTGGATTATGCTTTAGAGACTACCGCTTTTACACTGAATAGAGCATCATCATGATCCATTGAAATGGCACCATACGAGTTATGGCATGGGTATAAACCCTAAATAGTCCTTTCTTAAATTTTGGTATGCATAGCATAAGTAAATGAGTTTACAACCAAAATCGGATAAATGTCTTTGTTGATTATCCCATGAAATTGATTGGGAATTCTTTCCACTATGAAGTCAAAGACAAAAGTGTTTGTTGATGTTTCTTACTTATTTCAAAGAAATTGTTTCTAGCGAACTATTTGAGTGGGAGGACAATGGAACTTGATAAGGTTTATGAACCTGAGCATGATGATCAGAGTAGCACAACATCGGAAATGGTTCCGGAAGCAGCTACGAAGATCATGGCTCCCATGTCTACAAAGTGTTATAGTCATGGAGATCAAAGTACTTATTGAATGTTGTATATGTGGTTTATTTTGTGATCAAATAAATGATTTGTGGACAAAGGATTGTTTTTGAACAATGATAAACCAACTACATACAAAGAAGTTATGATGGGCCCTGACTCCGTTAAAATGGCTATTCGCCATGAAATCCAAGATAGGTGAATACTTTTTGAAAGTAAATGGATCTATAAAATAGATGGAGTTGGATCGAATATCCTTAAAGAAGCTTGACTTATCGAAAAGTTGTTTACGACAAAGTTAAAAGAGTTGACTACGATAAGATTAGATCTTCCGTGGCAATGCTTATAGTCTATGTGGATTATTCTAGTAATCGCTACATATTTCTTTTATGAGATATGATAGTAGGATGGCAGAAATACATTCCTTACCAGAAGTGTGTATGAAGGATGTATACTAGATACAACCAAGAGTTTTGCTGGTCCGTGGAATACTAGATAAGTATACAAACTTCAATTGGATGAAGTGAGTATCGCGGAGTTGAAATCTTCACCGAACGAAATAATCAAAGAGTTTTGATTTCATCAGAAACGATGAAGATGCTTGCATTTGCAAGAAATTAAGTGGGAGCGCTGAGACATATTTATAATACTTTATGTAGATGACATATCGTAGATTAAAAATAATGTAATCATGTAATTGATGTGATTAAAAGGTTTCATTGAGAATTAATTTCAATGAAAGGATATGGACTGAAACATATTTAGTGTCAAGATCTATGAAGATAGATTGAAACACATAATAAGTTTAAGTCAAAGTACATAGAATGAATATTGAAGTAGTTCAATATAAAAATATTAAGAAGGTGTTCTTTCATGTGAAGGTTTAACAGGACTTGAGTGTATTTGACACTCGATGAGTAAAAACACATGAGTGATTTTAGATCACGAATAATATGTACAAAGTCAGATGTCCTGTGCTCTAAAGTGTTACGAGCATATACCAGAATGATTCATGTAATGATCATTGGACAATAGTAATGAATATCCCTGAGTGCTTTAGAAGAACCAAGGATATATATAGATAGTTTTTGTATGGGGTAATGACAAACAAATCGCTGTAAGGTGTTGCACCGATATTAGTTTGATCACATATAAAAATAAAATTTCAATCTCAATTAGGCTATGTGTTGTTAAAAAGGTAGCGCAATGAGCTAGAAGAAGTCTATGCTAGATTTAGATCAGTTCTAAATATTGTGACGGGTTCTACAAACGAAGGCAAAGTATGTCATTGTTTTGACAATGACTGAGGAAGTTAAGTCGAGGAGTTCTTTGAGAACTTGGTGTAGTTCCGATAGTGTCAGAACTTTGAAGCTATATTGTGTATGACAATATTAGTGAC
This sequence comes from Lolium rigidum, assembly GCF_022539505.1. Classification (NCBI taxonomy): domain Eukaryota; kingdom Viridiplantae; phylum Streptophyta; class Magnoliopsida; order Poales; family Poaceae; genus Lolium; species Lolium rigidum. The sequence continues at coordinate 43,332,545 of NC_061510.1, read as the reverse complement.
TTATTTTCAGACCGCGGAATTAAGGTTCCACCAGAGGACTAAACATATACAATTAATGCCGACTCATTTGGATAATGAGTGATGCGTAGAGACGCAAAATGAATTGCAAAATACATACGTTTCTGAACAGTCAGATCCGTTGACTAAACCTCTCCCGTGAGCAAAACATGATAAGCACCAGAAGGCCAAGGTGTTATATCTTTTCAAATGTAAACTAGATTATTGACTCTAGTGCAAGTGGGAGACTGTTGGAGATATGCCCAAGAGGCAATAATAAATTAGTTATTGTTATATCTTAATGTTCATGATAAATGTTTACATCCCATGCTATAATTGTATTAACCGAAACATTGATACATGTGTGTTATGTAAACAACAAGGAGTCCCTAGTAAGCCTCTTGTATAACTAGCTTGTTGATTAATGGATGATCATGGTTTCGTGATCATGAACATTGGATGTTATTAATAACAAGGTTATGTCATTAGGTGAATGATATAATGGACACACACCCAAATGAGCGTAGCATAAGATCAAGTCATTAAGTTCAATTTGCTATAAGCTTTCGATACATAGTTGCCTTAGTCCTTCGACCATGAGATCATGTAAATCACTTACACCGGAAGGGTACTTTGATTACATCAAACACCATTGCGTAAATGGGTGGTTATAAAGATGGGATTAAGTATTCGGAAAGTGTGAGTTGAGGCATATGGATCAATAGTGGGATTTGTCCATCCCGATGACGGATAGATATACTATGGGCCCTCTCGGTGGAATGTCGTCTGATTAGCTTGCAAGCATATGAATAGTTCATAAGAGATCACATACCACGGTACGAGTAAAGAGTACTTGTCGGTAACGAGGTTGAACAAGGTATGGAGATACCGATGATCGAACCTCGGACAAGTAAAATATCGCGTGACAAAGGGAATCGGCATCGTATGTAAATGGTTCAATCGATCACTAAGTCATCGTTGAATATGTGGGAGCCATTATGGATCTCCAGATCCCGCTATTGGTTATTGGTCGGAGAGGAGTCTCGACCATGTCTGCATAGTTCACGAACCGTAGGGTGACGCGCTTAAGGTTCGATGTCGCATAAGTTGATTCGGAATATGAGTTGGAGTCCGAAGTTTTGTTCGGAGTCTCGGATGGGATCCAGGACATCACGAGGAGGTCCGGAATTGTCCGGAGAATAAGATTCATATATGGGAAGTCATTTTCCGGGGTTCGGGAAAAAGTCCGGTGTTTTGACCGGAGCTTCTAGAAGGTTCTAGAGGGCCACCAGTGGGCCCACCACCCCGGTAGAGGCCACATAGGCGCCACATGGCATAGTGGGTCCAGCCCACCATGACATGTGGGCCTAGGTCGGCCCCCCTTAGAGATAAGATCTATCTCTAGTTTAAATGGTTTAAATCTAGAGATAAGATCTATCTCCTAAAATAAATGGTTTAAATTAGGAGATAAGGGGGAATACTTGGGGGAGGAGTTTGCCCCCCCCCCATGTGGCCGGCCAAGGGGGTAGGTGGGCCCTAGGGGAAACCCTAGGCCGACCCCCCACCTATATAAAGAGGGGAGGGGGTGGCCGGCCAAGGACCCCATCCATAACCCTAGCCGCCACCTCTCCTCCCTCCTCTTTCTCTCTGCTGCGGCTTAGGCGAAGCCCTGCAGAGATTCTCCTCCACCACCACCACCACGTCGTCGTGCTACTGGGATTCCGAGGGGATCTACCACACCTCCGCTGCCCGCTGGAACGGGGAGAGGAAGGGCTTCATCGACACCGTACGCGCGACTGAGTACGGAAGTGCTGCCGGATTGCAAGACTGGGATGATCGTCTACACCAACAACGAGATCTGATCTCGTAGGCTTTGGAAATCTTCAAGGGTTAGTATCTTATCAATCTCGTTGCTTCGATCTTGTAGATTAGATCTTGGGTGTTCCATAGATTAGATCTTGGTTTTATTCGTTTTGCGGTAGAAATTTTTTTGTTTTCTATGCAACGAACCCCAACAGTAACAACATCTCCAACAGGCTTTGTATACTTGCCTAGAATTACTAAAAACTAAAAATGTAGCAATTGAGTCTAAAAAAGTTGCTCCAACAGCCTTTATGTAAGTGCTTCCCCCACACAAAATTAATGAAAGTTTTGTATAATTGGACCTCCCTTGTATATTTGCAAAGCCAAGAGGCACTGTGTATATCGCCCCTGGAGTGCCAAACTGCTTGCGTGCGGACATTTTCTAGTGCGCGCCCGACCGCCGGCCACCTCATGTGGCTCCCCCGTCCGCCACCACAGGTCCACAACAAACTCACATACCGTCGACCACCTCCTATTGTCTGTGCGCGCCTCCAGAGGCATCTGCGACGGCTGACCGACGAGCTAACGCCATCTAGTTTGGCCACAGCCGACGAGCTCGCGTCGTCTAGTTTGGCCACAGCCAACTCCTCTTTGGGCATGGTTTTTTTATTTTTTATGTTTAAGGGGCTATTTGTAAAGTTTGTGTCCCTATTCAGATTTGGCAATCAAATTACGCGAAGGCTACCAAAGAACCATTTGGTTTGAATTGCTAAACCTTCTCTCTCCTCTTGGTGTCTTCAATTTTTACTAATCCATTTTATGAAGTCTACTGGAGATGCTCTAAAATTCTAAAATTATGCATGATGATGTTTGAGATATGTTCAAATCGTTCCAAATATACATCGACTAAAATCAACCATGCATGGGGTAACATGGGCAAGTGCGCACGCTGTAGGGATGGTGGATTCTCCTATTTTTTCGATAAAGGGAATATATTAATATCAAGAAGATACCAATTACACCCAGCCTCTGCAACAACGCACCACCCTAATGGCACTACGGATGCACACAGCTAAAAAAAAGGAAAAGAAAACTAAGAAACAAAAGTCCCGCTACAGTATCTCGGGCCTAACAACAGCAATACATCCACCGCCATGACAACACCTGAATTACAGACTCTCCAAAAACGACGCCTCCAAGAAGGGAACAGTGCTCAAACACCGTCGTCGCCTGATCAAAAATCTTAGGTTTTCACCCTGAAGATAGTCCCCGCTCTCAAAACAATGCCTCCACCAAGGTCACTGCCAGACACAACCAGTGAAGGCTAGACCTTGGGTTTTCACCCTGAAAGGTAGGACTCTGCGCTTCACCTGTGTTGTCGCCCCCACTTTCATACCGCTGATGTGAAGCCGAGACACCAAGCAAGCCCCTCAACAGCGCGGGGACTTGAACCTCCCTTAGCTAGTCCTCGGCCTTTATGAAATTCTCTTCTTCCGACTTTCATCATGGATCCATAGTCACTTGATGTCAACACAGAAAAAAAGCTTCGCGCCGCTCCCTCCAGAACCAAACGGTCGGAATAAACGCATGGGTGCGCACGACCGAATACCTCCGATCAAGCAAACTCCAGGCAAAGCACTGTTACATTCGCCGGCGGAGCCTTTCGGAACTCAACCCTCCGGCCAGATCATGAGTCCAGGCCTCCGGTAGGTCCTCCTCTTCACGCAAGAGAGGCCCTAGGACTGTCGCCTTTATTCAGGTCGGACCCCCACGTCGGCGACCATCCCGGGCTGGCCAACCCAACCCTCCACCGGCGACACCATCGCCGGCCTCCAAGCTCCTCCATCGCACCGCCAGATGGTGGTGATAGATCAAAGATCCACCACCCCCAACCACAGGCCGACCCTCTCCGGCGAAGAAGAGGCCACCTCCTCCGTCGAACCCAAGACTGCTGCCCCGGGCGCCCTCGTGTCGCGGAAGAAGCCCGAGATCGCCTCCATGCACCGACGAGAGGCGGGGGTGGATGGCATGGCGCAGACCAAGGGCCTGGCCACCGCCCACCACCAGCCCCTGCCAGAGTGCTGCGGGAAGCCGACGGGAGGAGGGAGACCGCAGCGCCGCCCATCCCAACCGCGCCGGCCAGTCCGCGAGGGGACAACCGACGGGAGGAGGGCCGCCGCCGTCGTCGCCCATCCCACGCGCGCCTGCTCCGCCATGCCTCGAGGAGGTGGGATCCGGCCGCCGTTCTCCACGCAGCGACGAGGAAGGGCCCCCGCCACCGCCACGCCCCGAGGGACTTTGCCCCGGCGGCGCTGCCGCCGGCGGCGGCGGCGGCGGAGGGTTAGGTTAGGGGTGCGGGAGGGTTTGGTTCCGTGGGTTCTCCTATGCCCATGACTTAGCATAGATCTTACACCAGATGGTTCCAAAGTCCAGACATTTCTATTACGGCGATTGATCTACATTCATTTAGATCACCATGTGCATATGAATGGCTTCTTCTTCTCTCTCTCCCTGATGAAAACCCTACGTTTTCTATGCTTAAGCGAAGAAGAGAGAACTTGGTGAACTTACATGGAAAGATGAAACCGAACTTAGTTATTTTGGCTTGTTGCCTTTGATGTAGATCTTGTGAAGGGAAGCGCGTGCCATGTCTCTGGATTTGTCCGGCTTTAAGTTGAGAGACTGAGCCCACACTTGTAATATAACTGGAGCAAAAAATATTTACTTTTTTCTACATCAAATAGCGCCTGAAAATCAAGGATTTGGTATAAAAAAGGATCAATTTATAATCTTAAGAGGACATATACTTACACTGTCTAAAAATTGTAAGCATACTTACACTGTCTTTTTTGTAAAAAAAAACACTTAACTGTCTAAACAGTGTAAAATCAACCGAGAATATATACGACCGAGTAAACATGCATCTAGATCTTCATCTGTATATATATGCATGGCTTCTTCTCTCCCTCATGAAAATCTACACGTTTCTATGCTTCACATGGACAAATGAATCATGAAATCGAACTTACTTGTGTTGTTTCCCTTGTGCGTAGATCTTGTGGAGGGAAGCAACGACCTGCAGGCCACCTGCAGGGTTTCATTGCGAGATGGTGTGCTGCATGCCATGAGAAAATGAAGCTGCCAGATGATCTGAGATTGCCTGTTTCCCACGTAATCAATCTCAAGATGACCATCGGTCAGAGATCAACATAGATGTGCTTTCAGATCATGCTGGCAGCTTCATCTACTTGCGGCGCACAAATGAACCGATGATAGATAGATGAACACAACTATGCGACTAAGAACCTCGTACTACTCGCCACCTCTCGGTTTGAGAGACAGAGAGAGAGGTGTGCTAATTAGGGGAGCGTGCGTTGCTGGTGTGGGGCGGGTGATTAGGGATTCTTATGGAGCGCTTTTCCTCGCTAATGGCTCCACAGAGCTGATGCGCGAGAATAATTTAAATGGGATAGAGTAGTCCCAAGGAAGGAGGAAGGAAAGGAGAACACGGCCGGCATGCTCACTCACCATATCATCAGGCTGCACGCCAGAATTAACATATGCTGGGAGCTTTCCGAAAGGTAGCACGCCGAAATTTGGAGCTGATTCCCGTCAACTCTTTTGGAACAAAATTCGTGTACGCGTGTCGCCTTTTTGGCTATGGGTTGCTAACGCTAGTTACGACCAAATAGGACTTGTCGAATGCCAAGAGCGAAGCCAGGAAATACGCAGTGAGGGAAAAGGCAAGTCAAACAATGCAACGTTGACTGATAATTTTCACACACCATCTTAAATTGCCGTGTGTTTTGATTTTGATCAAATTCAAACTTTGTAAATATACATAATGTGTGGTATGAACAATATAATCTACGGATTGGACCATCACCACCATAGGCTCCTTACCAATTTTGCGATGTTTTTTTGTAATGTGCCTTTTGTGTTGATTCGTTTGTTGACCACCTTTGGACATATACCACCGTGACCGTGTGCATCTTAATTAATTATGCAGAACCAGGTATAATACTTAAATATTTTAAATAATAAAACACTGTTTATCAAATAAAAAAATGTAAGAGCGTGTGGTGTGGGAGACATAGGCTCTGCCAGGCCCTTGCCTCTGCCGCTGGTTGAGAAGTGAATGTGCAATGTGGTTAAAATATGTGTTGTTTTCTAACCATTGTACACTCTTTTGGTGTTGTTTCAAAGGTTAGAGCAGATTATATTGCTATGTATTTTCCACATTGTATAAGTGATTTTCTGTATATTTCCTTTTTTTATGCTCGAAGTCTTGTGTACTCTCCCTCTATAAGTAAGTGTCTCAACTTTTTTCTAGATACGGACGTATCTACAACTAAAAATATGTTTAGGTACATCCATATCTAGACAAAAGTGAAACACTTATTTTTAGACAAACAATAGTATATATTGGTAGATCATGGATGTGGTTATGTAAATTGAGAAGGCTTAGTTTATTTGCATCTTCTAATTATACACTTCTTCTGATCCAGAATGCAAGGTGTGTTATTAGGCGTCCCGTCAATGTGTTAAAGCTGATATGTGCGGAAGTGGAATACACATGTACGAATAAAAAACATTTTATTTTCTTGCAAAATATTATTATGGTATGTCTTTTTACTGACTCATAGGCGCAATGTAAGTAAAAAATCATGTGTTGTATAATGGAATAAGATCATTGGTTTATTGTAAAATATTGTTATGTCATATACCTAGCTATTTCAATAACTTTTAGGAGTAATGTAAGTATACATCATGTGCATTGTGTCGTTAACTTTAAAAGGGCAATGAGATCTTATATTTTGGTTGGAGAGAGTATGCTTTACACATCCTTTTTGTCAGATAGTATACTTTGGAGATACGGTTTTGCTAATTCTTAGTCGATGGGAAATTAAGTTAGAGCTCAGTCAGATCCTCAGCCGTTGCATATGCATCAAGATTCGTAAATCGTAATAGACGGTGAGTTACAAGCGAATTTCAAATGAAAAAAAAAACAGTTGCAAGTGAGTTACAATTGAGAAAAAATGGTTTAGGAGGTGCAAAGAAATGTTTGTTCACCTACTATAAAATCGTGGGATGACATCCCTACCTGAGCATTAAGCTATTCTGAACCGACTCTCACTTAGCCACATTGTTAGACATAATATGTTATGTCCCATACCAGCTGTATGATTGCCGCCGCTAGGGTTCAGGCGAGGGAAGGAGATTGGGAAGTAGACAAACTTGGGGAGGAAGAAACAGACATGGTTTAACTCATTTCATCGATGATAATCGTCTCCTTACAGACACTAGGTTTATAACATGCCTCCTCTGGCCGAGCCAGGACGAACACACAGGTGCGTCACAGCTCACTCACATAGACCCACATCCCATGCTTGTTACTGAAGCTCATTCGACACACTCGAGCCAGCCTTTACACCACCATCCCCTGAAGGACCAGCTTGTCCCCAAGCTGGCGCGTTTGGAAACCGAGCTCACAACACATTATGATCTTCCTAGGTAGTCTAAATGGCAGGTAATGACGACCATTTGATATTTGTTTGAGCGTGTGATGCATTACCTTTCTTGCAAAGTTGTCATTTTAGAATCTCTTCTGGTTCCAATTCCTTAGTGTCTAACTGAATGTGCACTGGCAAGTCAGTCGAGGCCTCTATATTGTTAGGCACAAACGGTTTCATTTGTGACACATGAAATACATGATGGATCTTGCTAGCAACAGGGAGTTCTAACTTGTATGCCATTGTACCAACCTTGGCCAGAATCTTGTATGTCCCATTGTATTTATAGGGCAGCTTCAAAAAGGATCTTTCAATGAAGAATGTTGCGCATATGGTGGTAGTTTAAGAAAGACAGAGTCACCAACCTGGAATTCGCTGGGTGAGCAATTCTGGTCGGCATAGTGTTTCATACTCATTTGAGCCTTTTCCAGATGGTACTTCAACATATGTAAGGCAGATTGGTGTTCTACCAGAAAATCCTTGACTTCAGTATTGGTCATTGTGTTCAAGTCTCGCTCTAAACCATAATGCGGTTCCTCTTTGTACAAGGCCTTAAAAGGCGAACAACCAATAGTAGAGTGGTGAGCATTGTTGTACCATAATTGGGCTAATGGGAGCCAATTGAACCATTTAGTTGGCTGCTCATTAGGTGCACATCTCATGTACATTTCTAGGGATGATTTACCCTTACAGTATGTTCATCTGACTGAGGGTGATAGGCACTGCTCATCTGAATTTTTGTATCAAACATAGCAAACAAATCCTTCCAAAAATGACTTCACGCTTGAGTGCCCATGGTCGCGCAGCCTCTGGAGTGAAGTGGCTTCACGCTTCGGCCTTCCCTCCCTCCGGCCTGAGAATTGGCGATCGTTGGGATCCCTGCCGGCGTGGCTCGCCTCCCTCGCAGCGGCCGTGCCTTTGGACGTGAAGGCTTGCAAGTCCTTCGCGCTAATGGTCATTTGGGCTATCTGGCGGGAGCGCAACGACCGTATCTTCCGCGCTCATGAGCGTGCTCCGGTGGTAGTTCTCCGTGACCTTATAGACGAGAGCTCGTGTTGGGCGATGGCCGGTTGCCGACACCTTAGAGCGCGAGAGTAGTCGCCTTTCGCTTTGCTGCCTCGGCAGCTTTTCTTTGTACTCTTGCTTTTCTGGTTTTTGAGTTCCTTGTAACTATTTCCTCTATCAATGAAATCGCAGCTCTCCTGCGCTTCCTCAAAAAAAAATGACTTGTGAAGATAGGGACAATGGACATAGGCATACTTTGCAGTTTGACTACATTATTGAACACTGCCTTTGCCACGGAATGTGTAGAATATGGGTGTTTGAGTGGGATGAATTGGGCATACTTGGTGTACCCATCAACAATCACCAATATCACATCATAGCCCGCTGACTTGGGAAGCCCCTCTATAAAATCCATAAAATTTTCTTGCCAAGCTCCCTTTAGAATTCTAAGAAGTTGTAGCAGACCAGCAAGTTTACGGTTCTCATGCTTGACTTGTTGACACATAGTGCACTATTGCACAAACTCTTATATTGCTGCCTTGAGACCATACCAAGAAAATAGTTTGTTGATTTGTTGATAGGTATCATGGATCCAAGAGTGTCCACCTATCGCACTAGCATGAATTGCTTGTATCAATTTGGTATGTAAACCCACATTGGCATCAACCCATTTTTCCCATTGAATATGATTAGTCCCTCCTATAGTTCATAGACATACATATTCTTCCTTGTGACAGCTAGCTCCTGTAACTATGCCTAAGCTTTAGTATCCACCGCATAGGAGTATATTGCTTCTTTAATCCACAATGGCATCCCAACAGACACTGCATGTAATGGAAATGCATGCCTACCTTGGACAGTGCATATGTAACCTTGTTGTATTCTCCTATTTGTATTGGAAGAAGAAATTTATACCCACCAGAACTCCTTTGCATATATTGATAGTTTCTTGTTGTTGATGTCGAGTGCCTTCTGTAATAAGCTACATGGTGTCCTTCTTGTACTAATAAAATTGCAATGTCAGTAGCATATGCATTTGTCTCAATCCAGAAGAACTTGGTGAAATCAGGCGTGTTCAACACAGGTGTCATGCGCATGGCTTGCTTGAGCATGCCAAAAGCTTGTTGAATGCATTCCATTCAAAGTTCTGCTTTTGTAGTAGCACATCTAATTGCTTGGAAATTACTCTGCAACTCTTCACAAACTTCCTGTAATAGTTAGTGAGCACAAGCAATCCTCTAATTTTAGTGACATTAGAAGGAACTGGCCAATGTAGCATAGCCTTAGTCTTTTCTAGATCTATAGCTACTCCTTTGCCAGATGACCTAGGTATTCCAGCTGGGATTGTGGAAAGAAAATTTTCATCATCTTGGCAAATAGCCTATTTTCCTTGAGAGTTTGAAACACTTGCTGCAAGTGTTGGCGATGTTCTTTCATAGGTTTGCTATAGATTAAAATGCCATCCATGAAGACACAGACAAATTTCCTGACATATGGGGCAAACACTGAGTTTTATAACACATTAGAATGTGGATGTGGCATTAGTGAGTGATACGTCTCCAACGTATCGATAATTTCTTATGTTCCATGCTACTTTATTGATGATACCTACATGTTTTATGCACACTTTATGTCATATTCGTGCATTTTCTGGAACTAACCTATTAACAAGATGCCGAAGTGCCGGTTCCTGTTTTACTGCTGTTTTTGGTTTCAGAAATCCTAGTAACGAAATATTCTCGGAATTGGACGAAATCAACGCCCGGGTTCCTATTTTGCCCGGAAGCATCCGGAACACCCGAGAGCCGCCGGAGGGGGCCCTGTGGGCCCCAGATGATAGGGTGGCGCGGCCTGGGCCCTGGCCGCGCCAGCCTATGGTGTGGTTGCCCCTTCGACCCTCCGAGGCTGCCCTTTCGCCTATATAAAGCCCCTGCATCGAAAACCCTTACGGAGGAAGCCACGGTACGCGAAACCTTCCAGAGCCGCCGCCATCGCGAAGCCAAGATCTGGGGGACAGGAGTCTCGTTCCGGCACCCGCCGGAGCGGGGAAGTGCCCGGAAGGCTTCTCCATCGACACCGCTGCCATCTTCACCGCCATCTTCATCACCGCTGCTGCTCCCATGAGGAGGGAGTAGTTCTCCATCGAGGCTCGGGGCTGTACCGGTAGCTATGTGGTTAATCTCTCTCCTATGTACTTCAATACAATGATCTCATTAGCTGCTTTACATGATTGAGATCCATATGATGAGCTTTGTATCGCTACTAGTTATGTGCTACTCATGTGATGTTATTAAAGTAGTTTATTCCTCCTGCATGGTGTAAAGGTGATTAGTGTGTGCACCGTGTGGTTCTTGTCGTAGGCTATGATCATGATCTCTTGTAGATTGTGGAGTTAATTATCATTATGATAGTATTGATGTGATCTATTCCTCCTTCATAGTGTAATGTGGACGAGTGTGTGCACTATGTTAGTTCTTGGTTTATTTTGCAATGATCTATTATGCTCTAAGGTTATTTAAATATGAACATTGAATTGTGGAGCTTGTTAACTCCGGCATTGAGGGTTCGTGTAATCCTACGCAATGTGTTCATCATCCAACAAAAGAGTGTATGTAGCACATATGAGAAAGAGTTATTTATTATGCGATCAATGTTGAGAGTGTCCACTAGTGAAAGTATGATCCCTAGGCCTTGTTCCTAAATACTGCTATCGCTGCTTGTTTACTGTTTTACTGCGTTACTACTGCTGCGTTACTACTGCTTGTTTACTTCCTACAATATTACTACCATCAACTGCACGCCAGTAAGCTATTTTACGGCGCCGTACTACTGCTCATATTCATTCATACCACTTGTATTTCACTATCTCTTCGCCGAACTAGTGCACCTATTAGGTGTGTTGGGGACACAAGAGACTTCTTGCTTTGTGGTTGCAGGGTTGCATGAGAGGGATATCTTTGACCTCTTCCTCCCTGAGTTCGATAAACCTTGGGTGATCCACTTAAGGGAAACTTGCTGCTGTTCTACAAACCTCTGCTCTTGGAGGCCCAACACTGTCTACAAGAATAGAAGCACACGTAGACATCAGTGAGGTTCAATGGCATCACCCTGAACTGATATTATCCACTATGTGTCTTGAAGGACGATTTACTTTCATCTATAGGTAGCATTCTAATCTGGTGGTACCTAGCTCTCAAATCCAACTTGGAGAATTTTTTTGTTCTGACTAGTTCATCCATCAATTCATCCACAATGGGAATAGGAAATCTACTATTGCTTGTTGTTGCATTTACTCTTCTATAATCTATGCAGAATCTTCAAGTTCCATCTTTTTCCTTGACTAGAAGAACAAGGGAAGCATAAGGGTTGGCACTTGGAACTATAGTGCGAGAGAGTAACATTTCCTTTAGGTACTTGTCTTTCTATCTCATCACTTTAGAGAGGAAAATATTTATAGGGTATGTGCCATGTATTAAGTGGATAGCATGATCAAACTCCATGTGTGGTGGAAACTCGTGTGACTCTTGAAACACATCAGCAAACTATTGTAGCAACCCTTGTACTTATGCAAGGAAATGTCCACATTAACATGTATTTCCTCATCAACCCAAGTCAACTCAGCTACTGCCCAAATGCCATTTCCCTTGACATCCTTGACTAGTTTCTCAACTATGACTGCATGAAGTTCTTGAGAAGAGATGGGTGGTAGACCAGTCAGCCAAATTCTCTAGTGTTTATAATCAAATCTATACATTCATGTTCCCGGTTGCAGTTCACTAATCCTTGCCTCTCCAGTCAATCCATGCCCAGGATTCCATCATAGCCCCTAGAGGTAACACTCTCATGTAAGTTTCAAATGTGTGGCCCTGCATCCACCATTTTTTATACCATCTTGTCACAATAAATACAATCCCCACTGCCCCTTAGAGATAATACTCTAATGTCAGTTTCAAACATGTAATATCAGATACCAGCACAATCCTTCATGTACATAGATGTTGCAGATACCATGAAATCTTCGGTAATGGCATAAATCAGGAAAAACATATTTCATGTATCGATCCAAATTGGCACATCTCTGTCGTCAAATTTGGGGAAATACATTCTGTGCATCCACGAGCGCCTTCATTCTTCTCCAAGCTCCCCACGATCTGTGCCCCGATTCGAGCTAGGCCCTCTGGCATCCTCAAACATGGAGGTAGGGGTGGGTGGTCGCATAATCACCTCGGAGCCGCATTGTTGCATATGATCGCCAGTGGAGGTCGTTGTGGAGCAAGGTTGGGCGGCATCCCCAACTGTCGATCTCGAGGCAGCCCTAGTATTGTGTTAGGTCACACTCCGGAATCGCCAGCGATGAGATGTTCGTCCCCTTCAAGGAACCGGTGACACGATTCTGCTCCTGTTGTACCTTCCCAAGCGTCACCATGGAGAGATTGATCAACCGTCACCTGCATTTGCTCCCGTGTTGACGCATGCTTGCCCATTTTCAGATCCATCTCCTCGAGCTACGAATGCACCTTCCCCATGGCTTCAAACTTGGTGTCCATGGCGCCAAACAGCGCCAGCATCGTCGCCTTTATGCTCCTCCATGTTGTCCAGCACAAATCGAATTTGCGCTGCTGGTTTTGAGACCTTGGGTGACGTGCTTGCCCATTTTCAGATCCATCTCCTTGAGCTGGGAACCTTCCCCATGGCTTCAAACTTAGTGTCCATCGCGTCAAGCCATGCCAGCATCGTCGCCTTGAGCTCCTCCATGTCGTCGATCACAAATCGAGTCTACGTCGCGGGTTTTGAGACCTTGGGCAACGTCGCAGCTTCCTCTGCTTTTCCCACATGCCAATCTCGGATTTGCAAGGAGATCCACAACCGACTGGTCGATGTTACTTTGGCAAGTCGAGTAGTGAAGCGCGGCCGGTCGTCAAGGCTCTGATACCAAAGTGTTATGTCCCGTACCGGCGGTATGATTGCCGCCGCTAGGGTTCAGGTGAGGGAAGGAGGTTGGGAAGTAGAAGAACTTGAGGAGGAAGAAAGAGACATGGTTTAAATCATTTCATTTCATCGATAATCGTCTCCTTAAAGACACTAGTTTATAACATGCCTCCTCTAGTCGAGGCAGGCCGAACACATAGAGGTGCAACACAGCACACTCACACAGACCCACGGCATGTTACTGGCGCTCATCGGACACACTCGAGCCAGTCGTTACATAATATATCCTGCCGTATAGGAATAAGCTGCTCTCATTCATTATCCAGTTAGGTTGTTCAGGCTATCTACTCTGCATGATAACTTGTCTCACAATTCAATTCGCAATAAGCGGACCTATAATCCCAGAACTATAAAATATAGTGGTCCAGACGGACTTTTTTGTTAAGCAGGAGTACTGGTCTAATGGAAGTATAGAACCCATCTGTAGGTCGTGAAAATAAGCCGGGATGGCGCGAAGTCCACCGCCAAAGGCTCCAAAAGGCCTAGCTCAACTGGAAGCACCACAGATGATTTCCCACAATAAACCTGCAACTCAGGCAAGTTCTCCACAACTGGAGCCACAACATCGGCGGCGACAACCGTCGTAAGGACAAACGACGACGCATGTAGAGCATGGGGAGAAAATTCTCCAAAGCAGCACTCGAACCCCTCATCAATAGAACCAGTCTGTACCTCTCGAGCGACGACACCTCCAGGCGCCAACAAACCTGACTTAGCAGCCCCATCCCCAAAAGGAACCACATCCCTCACTTCTACGACGGAAGGAGGCACAACCTCACCACCGCCCAACTTCAGGAGCTCGGGCACCACAGACGAATCCACACACGACTCATGTAGCTCTGGCGTGATCTCAACCATCGATGACTTCTGCTCCGCAGAGCTAAGCGGAAGTGAAGTCAGCACAATGGCGAGGTCCTTCCCACCAGAAGAGCACGCCTCAGTCGGCTCCAAAGGAACACCAACACTTGCCAGCAACAACTTGAGACTTGCCACCTCTTCACGAAGGGGGCGAGACGCCTCCTCAATGCGGTTAGCAACCAACTGAGCGAGCTCCAAGCGCAGCAAGGCAAACTGGGTGAGAATCAAAACAGGCGTTGCCACTGAACTCCTCGCAGCGCCTTGGAGAGGCCCTTGGCGGTGATGCTGCAGGCAACGACGATTGGCACACGACCTCAACCCAACTACGGGACGCCGATGGACGACGTGGCTGCGTGGGCGGAGAGCGCCGCCGCTGACAAGGAGCATGTGCATCCGAAGAACATGCACGAGCGTCCGGAGAGCAAGAACGAGCGGCTGGATAGCGCGCACGGCAGAAACGCTCCCGATGACCAGGACGACGACAACGGATGCATCTGAAGGGCGCACGACATGAGCTGACCTGGTGGTCACGCTCGAGGCACCGAAAGCATCTCCCCCGAGCCCAACGCTTGAAGGCGAGGCTACGCCCGTCCGAGTCCTGCGAGCTGCCCTCCTCTGTGGATAGTGGAGGTCCGTCCATCCGGTTGCCCCTCTTCGACCGTGAAGCTATGTTGGCACGTATTGATCAGGCGGTCTTCATGAAAAAGCTTGGTGGCTTGCTCGCTTGCTTGGAGGCAGCTAGCCCTGGATCTGGCGAGGCGATTGCTTGCCTCATAGCTGAGGAGGCTTCTACCGGCAAAATCAAAAAGGTGAAAAAGGCTATTAGGAGCATAGGCAAGAAGGGTGGCGCCATTGGTAAGGCGCCCGCGACTGCTTAACGGCAGCTGCGTGGTCCTAGGGTAGTCGTCAGTCTGCGGTTGCTTAGCTAGAGTGGGGTTGTCGCTTCGTGAGTTGCTGGTCTTAGGTGTTGCCCTTTGTGGTTGTGTTGCCTCATGTTGTTGGTGTTTGTTGTATGGTTTTCGCCCGGTTTCTTCCATTAATAAACCGGGCACTTCCTTCTTAATAAATGGTTGGGGCAAAGCTTTTGCCCCACAGTTCAAAAAAAAAAAAAAAAGCCGGGATGAGCGTAGTTACAAACGTCAACTACTTTGGTGCGGGCGGGTTGCAACTTCAAGGTGCTAGTTGCAAACGTCGACTACTTTGATACAGGACTTCAGGTACTGATTGACGCGTCATGGGACTGCAATTTTGTGTTTCTGCAGAAACAAGAATACGCCTCATGTGTCCTCTGCACAACGGCTAAAAACAAGGGAAAACACAGGTTTCAGACAGTGCTGAGTAAGCCCACCCACCCATCCCCAATCGTCACAAACAATGTGAGCGAATTCATAGAACACATTATTGTGTCTTGTAATAACAAAGTTGAGCTGTCTTTCGTTAAAACATAACGAATGCAGTGCACAGTTGCGCAATCCAAACCAAGAACAATCATTCATTCAGGCATGCAGTACAGGATGAACAAAGATTGTCAGAGTTCAAAAAATTGCAACAAGAAAGAAGGTTCAGTTTTTACATAACTGTATGCATATATATACGAGACAATCGGTCCAAAACCACAATACAATCAGTCTTATCACTATAAATTAGAACTACAATATACAATAGAGCTATCACTACATTGGTTATACAGATTCAATGGCTATGAATTCTAATATGAGTGGCAGAGGACCCAACTTCTACACTATGTGTCGACATATCTAGGTCTCCTCTCCAGCTGTGGCATCGCAGCTTCATCCCTCATTCCTTCACTCAGCAGCTCCTCCCAGAAGTCGTCAGTCAGCTCTGTCTCACCACTGACCTGATCCCGACCACCTCTGTCATCCCTCATGCCCTTCCTCATCCCCTGAATGTTCATTGCTAAATTCTCCAGCTCAGAGTGTCCAGGCTGATTTAGCTCGGAAAATTCTTTTTCATCAAACAGGAATGTCGACTCGAGTTGCTCACTCTGACTCGCCTCCCCAGGGCCAAGGAAAGGCACTATGTCGATGGACCTCCTCCTCTTTTTTGAGTACGCGTCCTCGAGGTCCTTCAGTATATCTTTTTGCTGGATCAACTGGAGAAAGAAGTCAGGATTCTGCATTGCTCTTGCCAGGAAACCCATCACCTGGAGCTGCTTCTGCTCAACGAGGTGTAGCCTCTCTTCCATGGCTTGCATGTCAGCTTTCGAGTTCTGCTGCTCTTGCCTAAGTTTTACCACCTCTGCAAGTAAAGCGTTTTTGTCACGCTTTAGCATTTCGATTTCCCCCTCGAATCCGAACTGGCCGACCTCAAGGCAGGAGCCAAGGGCCTGCTGCTGTGATGACGGGAGATAAGACAAGGGTCTCCTTCTCTTTATCATCTTTAGAAGCTGTCTCTGGCCCCTAAGGAAACCCTCATTTGCAAATTCCCATCTGTCTGGGTCAATCTTTCTAAAGCCCTGCAAATTGCAATGTAAGTAATATAGCCACAATAATTTCAAACTAAAACACACAAGAATGATAGCAGTTGCCTAATGTTCAGAAGCCACTGACAGCAAACCTCAACTAACATGGCATACTTGACAAATAGAGAAGGTAGGTTTCACGTAGTTTTATGTCAAAATTTATAAGCAGTGGAAGAATATGTAGTATATACTATATTGCTTGATGGTGATCAAAGGAGTCTTCTAGAACAAATTGGCAGGTTCTTGTAGCTTCATCCGAAGTCTTGATCCATCTAGCTACACAATAAGAAGTTGAAGAAACAGCATGTCAGAAAGTAAATGTTTGTCGAGGAGATGCAAGGCTATTCAGTATCCCAGCATCTCCAGATTCTGAATTATTAAATAACATTTCAGGAACTAAGGCTTATGCACATGCCTCTGGCAAAGGATTGGCACAACCTCTTGTTTTCCTTCGAAACCAGAGTTCGACTGGACTCCTTTGATCTAGAAGGAATAGGAAGTAATATACTATACCAAGGCTTAAGCATACAGTGGCAGAGATTTGAAGAGTTCTCGCTATCCTAGTACAAGTACCATGGCTATTGCAGTATGTTCAAGAGTTCTGGTTATTCTCATCATTCAAACCAGGGCAGAGAACAAAGAATTCTGGTTTGTAATTTCTTTGCTAATTTAATCATACATATACAAATTCACACAAAACGAAGAGAATCACAGTACCACCGTTTGTTGACATATAGAAGCGCTTACTACTAAAGCAAAGAACAGCTGCATAAAGCTCTCTCTTCAACATATGAAATGATACTCATGGTGAGCACGATAGTCATCAACTCATCATAAAAATAAGAATTATCTGGTAGATGTTTGCTTTGATATTCCATGATTGCATCACTTGTCAGGTCATTCAGAAACTGAAACAGTATAAGCAATTTGACAACTTGCTCAAGCAATTCAGCTAAACCAGAAAGACGAATTGCTACAAGTAGGTGTGGTTCTTTCAGAGGTATCTAGACTGACCGCCTCTTCATTGCACAATGCAAACTATACAAGACATAAATTGGCAAATCAGGTGCAGATTAACTGAACAAGTGAACAAGCAAGTGAATAACACAAGCCAAGCAGCAGAGTAGCTGAGAGGCCAGGAGCAGAGATACTCACGTAAGTGTTGAGCTGGCGGACGAAGCTGGCGAAGTTGTTGTGCTTGAAGAAGCGCGGGAGCAGGACGGCGGCGAAGGTGTGGGGGTCCCAGACGACGAAGCTGTTCCCGGCGCGGCCCCAGGAGACGACGCCGTCGGTGGCCGGGTCGGCCACCAGGTCGAACGTCTTGGTCAGGAACGGCGGCGGCCCCGTCTCGTGCAGCCCCTCCATCGGCCGCGGCGCCAGTCCATGCTCGTCCTCCTCCGGCGACGGCGGCCACTCCTCCTTCACCCTCCCCGGCAGCACTCGGTCCATCTTGGGCGGATCAGTCAACCGAAGGCGACGATGGGATCTTCGTGTAGCCGGGAACCAGCCAAAGGAACTCTGCTATGATCGATGAATCGCTCTTGGAAACGGAACAATCCAGCGCGGGAATTACAGGAATGCAAGAACAGCGCAGTCAGAAGCTAGCGTCGCGGCTCGTTTCCTTCCGCGGGAAAATGGCCGGCGCTCGCTAATAAATACTCCCGACGGACAGGCGAGCGCGACTGGTCGGGAGTGGGGGACCGAAGGTTCTAGGCCGCGCGGCGCGTTCCTGGCCGGCCGGCCGGCCCCTGGCCGGAAGCTTCTGGATGCCGGAGCCGGGTGCGGCTAGCGCAGGGGGTTTGGGTTGGTGAGAGTGTGGCTGAGGTTCGCGCGACCGGCGCAAGTGGGCAAGGCGGCGAATCGGCGGTCGACAGGCGAGCAGGGAGGGGGTACGACGGCGACAAATTTTCCGCCATTTTTCTTCCGTCTTCATTTCTTGCCAACCTCGTGATTGGCTGAGCCGCCGATTCTGATACCGTCCTGAACACGAAAGTTTGAGTTGTTCCCTTTTTTTCCCGGCCTTTTTCGTGGATTCTCTGGAAAAGCAAAAATGTTATCGTCAAGTGTCGGTACTCGAAATGAATCCCGGCAATTTTGTCTCTTCTGCATTCTTCACATCATCACTTCATAACGGATGTAGTGCACACATAATAAGAGAGAAGCAATGGAAATAAATAGATTCTGATGCTCCAATGTTGATGCCAGATGATCACTTCATAATGGATTAGTGCACACATAATAAGCAATTGAAATAAAGAGATTCCGATGCTCCACTGTTGATGGTTTATTGGCAGCTGTCCCTGCCTCATGAAACCAACGGTGCAAACATCAAGCATGGCTGTAGAATGACATGAACGTGCTTTGGTTTATTAGCACACGATTTTCTAGCAGTTTCCTGGTCCGTACAACCCACAGAGCCAGGAGTGTTCATCCACGTGAACAACTTTTCGTTTAGGTATCTATTGTAGGCAGGATGAGCAGAATTTTTGCAAATATTTAGTCCGTGTCATAAGGTGCTCTGAATACGACAGGGGCACTCCGTCATTAATAACACAAGCTCATCAGGTATTCAGGTGAACCACGGAACACAATGAGGAGGAAGTGAATACAACCATCATTCCAGTAAACATTATGCAGAAACATTTTTCAGAGATCAAAACGGGTTTTCAATCCATTATATCCATATAAGTACAATGATCAACATTACACCACTGCTGACACTGGACTGTGGGGATATTATTATTATACTACAAACA
The DNA here is from genome assembly GCF_022539505.1 of Lolium rigidum. Classification (NCBI taxonomy): domain Eukaryota; kingdom Viridiplantae; phylum Streptophyta; class Magnoliopsida; order Poales; family Poaceae; genus Lolium; species Lolium rigidum. The sequence continues at coordinate 43,313,142 of NC_061510.1, read as the reverse complement.
AGTTTCCATGGATGATTTTAAGCAGGTCTTGTGCAAACTACTGCTGACTGATACAGGATGGTGGTAGGAGTACACAATGCACCGGCCGTTGGCACATCTTATTCGGAATTTCATGGAGGTGTTATACATACAGGGAACTCACTCAGCCTAACATTATAGGTCCCATCAACGAGCTTCCACAGTTTGATTCCCACCTCTGTTGATGATCTTGTCGACATACTCCTTTCTGAAATCATGGCACAGTTCATGAGTAAGAAACGGCAGAGGAATGTATTAAGAGAACAATACATAGACTTCATGTAAGTACCTAGCTGGGAGATGGTCATGGGGGCGATTGTACGGTGTCCAGACAGGCTCTCCCACAAAGAGCCGCATTGCCTGCATAACATTGTAAGAAAATATAAGCTTGGTGGAATTGCTTTACTTCAAAACTTCAATATGTGTGTTGCTCTATTTGCCAAAAAAAAAATGTTGTGATGCTTTTAGGTTTATTAAGTGCTCTGGTGGAAGTTGGTTTCAAAGCAACTAGAATCTAGCTTGGTAGAGTTGCAGGTTTAGCTCGGTGCTGCTTTTGTTCTATGTTAAGGTGCTCAAACTGTCAGGCTTGGTGGACAGTCTGCAGTTTTTAGCAATTTCATGTAGTTTCTTTCTCTTTTCTCAATTCTTTTTCTGTTTCTTTGGCCCTGGGGCGTTGCAACTTGCAACAAACAAGCCTCTGTTCCTTTATCTCTGATAGTGGAACCTGGGGCAATTATGCACATACCAAACTACCAAACTTAGGCTTGGCAAATTGAGGTTCTGAACCGAACACCCTCTAGATGATCAACAAAGGGACATGGGTGATTACTGGACTTTACAAACACAGTGCACGACACACAGCAAATGTTGCCGCAAAAAGACAACTGGTTATTCAGAATTATGTTCCGTGAGCCTAAAGATAGGTAGCACTGTTGTCAAATGCAAATAATTTAAGCTAATACCAATTCATTTACACAAACACAAGTAAACTAGAGGCAACTTGACAAAAGAACACAGAGTAGTCATTTTAATTGATTAAGAGTATAAATAGCTTTAAGAAGACAAACAATCATGGTGAGACCAATGGAAGGAAGTAAAAGATACCTTGATGTAGTTGTCACTATCCAATGTAAAGCGGTGATACATTCCTGCAGGCAAAACAATCATGCCCCCCTTCTTCACTGCTACACGGATCCACTGTTCGTTTTCATCCCTCACATCAAAGTAACCTTGGCAACAAAAGAAAAACAAATAGGTAAAGCAGGTCCAAAGAATGCAACCATGATTATTTCTGGAAACAAAACACTATATAGCTCAAGAAAGCATAAATAAGGCACATACCACTGCCCTCAAGACAATAGCGTATCTCTTCATCAGTATGTAAGTGCTCTTCGAAGAAATTCTTTATCTTGACCTCATAGTTTGGCAACTTCTCGGGACACACATCACAAATGTCCTGCAAGAGATAACAACATGTGTGTCACAATTATTTGGTCCTAGTACTTGCATAAATTTTTAAGCTTGCCAGTCAAATTGGGAACAAAAAACAGCAAGTAGTCAAAAAAGATCAATGACTGACCACATAAGAATATCCCCTGGCCTCACGAATTTTCTTGAGATTCTCATCTTTCTCCCAGTCATCAGCATTCAGGCGCCAGCTTACTACACCCAACTCTGGGTATTTGCAAATGCGCAAATTTTAGCATCCGGCAGGTTTATGAGAACTACTTTTACCACAGATCAAACACAAACTGCAGCGAATGGTTTCAGCAGGAACGGACAGACCTGAAAGTTTGTTGAGAGGAATGAACTCTTTGGGCTCACGGTGATGAGGAAGCCTCTGGTCTTCTTCACTGTCATCCATGTACCATGCTTCGATAACCTCTTCCTTGCCATCCTAAGTTAGTAATGGCCATGCAAAAGATAAGGTATTATAATTATGCAGGAAGTAAATTTAACTCAGTACAGAAAAATGATAACATGAATTAGTTGTAAACATCTGCAATAATTTACATGGGCTTTCCCACTGGCGGAGCTACATGAGGGCCGAACTGGGCCACGGCCCGCCCAAGATTTTTCAAAAAAGGCCTCTATACCTATGTATTGTTGGCCCAATTTGGTAGAACTGGTACAGCCAAGCACCCAAGGCACCTAGGGACCAATCATCAAACAATTCCGGCAGCCTCGCGCAGCTATTCTGGTTCTGGCCGAGCCATGCCTGCAATTGCACACCATTCCCAGCTATCTTGTGTAGTGAGGCAAAAGCCCAATAAGAAAATGGTCCAAGTAGACCCAATCTTTGGCTGCTTCGTTGGTTGTCCGTGCTAGACGTACTCTTACGGAAACTCAATATTTAGTACTCGGTAGGACATATATCATCGCTAGTCTAGTATATATTTTTATTCAAATTTCCTCAAATTATTATTTTTGACCCAAAAAATCTCCAAATTCTTAGTTATTCAATTAATTTTTTCTCTATTTTTGGCCCGCCCAACTTTTCCGTTGTAGCTCCGCCACTGGGCTTTCCTTACTAATCCTAGTCATAAAAAGTCTACAGATCATAAATACATACGAACGTAATACAAGCTTCCAATTTGGAGCAGAAAATTAATACATGAATAGATATGGAGGATTTGGCACTTGGTATAAGGCAACGTTCTAAAAAACCACGGGATTTACTTCTCTTCTGAAAAGTGAATGTGCAGCAGCAGACCACCTCATCCATGCATGGAATTTCTCATGACAGTGGCCGGCTTAGTTGCAAAATCATTGCATTTCACTGTGCGGTAGACAGATTGGCAAGCTCTATCCTACCCAAAACTCAAACAAACAAACAAAAAGCAACTCCCTCTGTTTCATACTACCTTCATTCCGTAATACAAGGCATATATTTTTAGTCAAAAGTCAATGTCTTGTAAGTTTGACCATTTTTATCGATAAAATATAAGCTTCTACGATATTGAATAAATACACTACGATAATATGCTATACAACGAATCTATTGATATTAATTTGGTATTTTAGATGTTTTTATCCATGTCTATATGATTGGTCAACCTTATAAGACATTGACTTTTAAAATTAAAATATATGTCCTGTTTTACGGAACGGAAGGAGTAAAACGTCTTATAATATGTAACATAGAAGTAGTATATAACAAGTGGATGTAAGGGAAATGTCGAAACCAGTAATCCCATAGTTGTTGTCTCAAACCTCATCAAGCAAACCCAGTTCCAAGAAGTTTGGAGAGGAGCCCCTATTCTATTGTCAGCAGATAAAGGGTGTAAAGATATGTGTATGACGGTGATAAGTCGCAACCTTTCTGCAATAAACAACTAGTACTAAAATCAATGGGCATTCTGGCCCATGAAAAGTACGACTAACTACAACTGAAAATTTACATTTATATTTCTACAGATTTTCCCATCTCAATATGTTCATCAGTTGGGTTGCTATAATCCAACAGGACGAGACAAGGTAAAGATCAACCCTGATGCCACACATCCGAATCTCCAGACTTTGGCGTGCTCCGAATCTGAGCCACTAAATGGGTCGATGAAAGAGCATATATCTAATCTAATCTGAAGATTCAGAGTTTCCGCCTCAGAATTGGACGGATGAAATCCCAGTCCCATCTTTATGCGCTCAATTTTGTGCACCCTTCAATCGCCTATTCCTACCGGGTGCTTGAGCGAGCCGGAGCAATACAGATCAACAAAATTTTGACTAAAGAATCTTTCTGGTCACAACAATCCCCCTAAATCTCAGGTCGGAAACAGGAACAGTGAATAGGATTGGGGAGGAGAGATCCCCGTACCTGGAAATCGTTCTCCATGTCCGCAGCCTCTGGCGGTCTCGCGCGCTGCTCTCTGTCTTCCTCCTCGCTCTCGACCGAACCCTCGAGAAAGCCTGATGAAGCTGGACGGAAACAAGGAGAGGTGGGGGTTTTCTTACGAGCTGCTTCGGCTTAACGCCAACCGATGCTTTTTGCGGATAGACCCTGATATTATTCTTGTGTAAAATATAGGCCCCTCTTTGTGAAGAAACGCGAGGCGCTGCATGAAACATGATGGCATATGCCATGACGAACTGGCGATTTGTGTTGACCTGTAATGCAATTGCAAGTGATGGCATGGAAAGCTGGATGCATGCATGAACACCGTGTTGCATGCCTCCATGTGGACCATGTTTTATGCTAGCTAATGACTCATTTGTTCTTTTCTTGCCGTTTGTAATTAGTTTAAGTGAATAACTTTAATTTTTTACTGGAAATTGGTAATATATACATGCTTTTCTATTAAGGAAAAAAATAGAAGAACAATTTTTATGTTACTACAGGTGTTTTCTCGAGAGGAAAGAATGGCATGGTTAATAGCATACAGCTACCACAATTCTCGACGAAATTTACAGTTTCATACCAATTTATGGTTTGCGACCGAAATCTACCACTCTACAACAAGCTCTTTGCCATTCATGCCATTCACGCAAATGACTGATTGAGCTTGAAACTGGTAGCGGAACCCATTTGTCAGCGCTAGCACTGAGGTGGTACCATACATGGATCATTTGCTAAGGTGAAAACGGCCCGACAACGAAACTTGAAAAATGGTTTCACATGTTAAAAATGTCCTGTTTTAAGAAATTGCCCATGATATAAAAATGGTTTAATTCGAGAAATATTTCACCAGATTAAATGGTTCTACGCGTGAAAAATGTTTCAAATACAAAAGTGATTTAAAATTCAAAAAATGGGTCACCAAGTAAAAAAAATGGTTAAACTCAAAAAATTATCCATATTCAAAAAACACTGATCGTGATTTAATAATGATTCAAATTTTAAAAATGGTTCATCAGGTAAAAAAGATTCTAAATTAAAAAATGCTCATAAATTTTCATAAAAAATCATTTTTCGAGTAGAGAAAAAATGAATAAAAACAGAAAGAAAAACAAAAGAGGAAAAACAAAACGAAGAAGAATAGCGGATAAGGGGGGAAATTACCTGGGCCACTGCCCACGTTTCGCTATTTCCGTTTATGTTCTGCTCCAGCGCACCACGCCATCCATGTTACAGTACAATATTTGAACCCAACAGGCCGAACAAAGCGTACAAAAGTCCACTTACCGTCCCACCAGCCGGCCATAACGGGCCTTTTGCCAGACGGCCTTTTGCCTTACGCTCTTTACTTTTACTCGCTTCATGTTCAATACAAGTTTGGACCGGATAACTGGGCCAACAGAGAATCAGCACCGTTGCGGGTTTTTTTCATCTACCTTGTAACTTATTCGAAGAAATTTCTCGAGCAAAGCAAAACGAAGGGAGAAAAAAAACTTAACTGAAACCTTTGTTTGCAGGCACGAATCACGTCCAAACAGCCAGTGAATTTTTTTTTTAGGGTTCACCGGGGGGAGCAAAAGGCTCCCACCTGAATAATTTTGTATTCCTTCAGTTTATCAGAAGATCGGGCGAAGGCCCCAGTTTGAGCAGCAGTACATGGGGGAAGAGGGAGACATCTCCCAATGCCAAGGGGGAGAGCTCAAAACACACACACCGGGGTTAACTATGGTCACTCGGGGAGGAGGAAAGTGAGCCAGAGATCGACGTCGTCACGGCAAGCAGACGGCAGTCGCGCACGCCACAGCACGGCATCATCCCGGCATCTTTTGAGGATAAGGCGAAGGGACGGCGCCAGCCCGTTGAAGACCACATCGTTTATGTGTTTCCACAGCTGCCACACGCAGAGGAGGCGTAGCGTCGACGCCGTCCGGGGGTGCACAGCTGCAGGCAGCACACAGGTGCCAGCAGCAGAGGCATCAAGAGCAGGATCGGGAGCCACACCAATGGCGGACCAGAAGCTCTGGGCGAAGGGGCAGCCGAAGAAGATGTGACCAGCCGTTTCTGTCGAGGCAGGGCAGATGAGGCAGCCGCTGTCGGCGAGAGCAATGATCCCTTTCCGCAGGAGGTTTGCCCTGCATTGGATCCGACTCTTGACCAGCAGCCACCCGAAGAATTTGACCTTGGAGGGAGCATAGTTGCGCCACACGAAATCATGGTGCTCATCCAGCACGCCACCGTAGTTGCACAGGCGGTAGAGCGAGGCCGTGCGGAGACGCCCACCAGCGCGGCCGCACAGGGGGAGTTTGCGCGCGTCCATGCCCTCGGACAGGTGGGTAGCGGCGCAGACGCGCTCCAAATCTTCCTTCTGGCGGGCGGCGACGGAGGACAGCCTAGGAGTGAGGATGGGGGCGAGCCCACCAAAGACCACTTGGCGGACAGAGGCACCGCGGATGGTGCAATGGGAGAACAGCTCCGGGTAAGTCACAGCGAGGGGGCCGGCCGGAAGCCACCGGTCGAGCCAGAAAGCCACCCTCCGCCCGTCTCCCAGGGACACTCGAGAAATGCTACGGTAGAGGGGCAGCAGGCACTGCAGCGAGGACCAATGTGCCCCACAAAGAGGCAGCGCAGCGCCGGACATGTCGAGAGGGGCGCCGTCCAGAGAGTCCCAAACCCACCTAGGCCAAGACTCAGCGGGGGCGCAGTGGAGACGATGGAGCAGCTTGACGAGGAGGCACGTGTTCTGGGTGGCGATGCAGCGCACGCCGAGGCCGCCCTCCTCCTTCGGGCGGCAGACCTGCTCCCAGGCAACGAGGCACTGTGCGCCGGAGACTTTGTCGGTTGCAGCCCACAGGAAAGCACGACGCAGGCGGTCGAGAGCCGCGAGCACACCGGGAGGTAGCTCGAGAGCACCCATGGCGAAGGTGGGGAGGGCGTCGAGGACGGCGTTGAGCAACACCAGCCTACCGCCGGCGGAGAGAAGGAGAGCGCGCCAGCCGGACAAGTATTTGTCCACCTTTGCGATCAAAGGGGTGAACGCCGCGAGCCGGAGTTTCTCAGCATACAGCGGCAACCCGAAGTAGGTTTGAGGGAATCCTTCGACGCGGCAGCGCAGCTCATCTTGGATTTGGCGGAGCACGTCAGGTTGGACGTGCATTGGCACCAACGGGCTCTTGCTGTAGTTTATCGCCAGCCCCGTGGCGCGCTCGAACTGTCCAAGCAACGAGCGGAGACGCCTCGCCGCGCCAATGTCGGCCCGGAAGATCAGGAGGGTGTCGTCCGCGTACTGGAGCACGAGGCAGGCACCACCATCCACCAGCGGGTGCTGGAGGACAGTGTCGCGACGGATCAGGCGCTGCAGCACGTCGGCGATGATGAGGAAGAGGTAGGGGGACAGGGGGTCCCCTTGGCGTAGCCCACGGACGCACCGAATCCACCGCCCAGGCACGCCATTGAGGAGCACGGCGGAGCGCGAGGAGGTGAAGATGTCGTCGAGCCAGTCGCACTAGATGGACGGGAAACCCCTCGCCAGCATCACCGCCCATAGACTGGACCAGCTCACGGAGTCGAAGGCTTTGGCGAAGTCAAGCTTGAGGACGACGACTGGAGCTTTCCGGCGGTAGCAGGTTTGGACCAGCTCGGTGGCGAGGACGAAAGTCTCCGAGATGCTCCGACCGGCGAGGAAGCCAGTTTGATCCGTGTCGATGAGCTCGCCGATCTGACGCTGGAGACGGAAGGTCAGCGCCTTGCAGAGAATCTTGACGGAGCTGTTTTGGAGGGACACCGGCCGGAAGGCGCTTGGCGCGAGCACACCGGCGGCCTTGAGCAGCAGCACCACATGAGCCCTGTTGATTCTCTCCAAATCGACCGAGCAGGAGCGGAATTTTTCAAACAGCCAGTGAATGAAGAGAAGAAGAAAACTGATATCATTTACTCCGGTGAAACTAAGCTTAGCGATGAAGCAATTTGAGTCGTGGCTAGCATTACTGAAGGTACACACAGGCTGGAAAGCTACCGAACCGCGTACGTGTGCGTGTATGTCTAGCGGTCGTACCCCAGGCAAGAGGCACACAATCTTGGTCCGCCCTTTCACGCGCGCGTCGATCACCCAGCTGCTAGTCTCTGCCTTCCCAAACAGCAAGTACAGAGCTAGCAACGGTAGCTAACAGAGCGCAGGCTGGTGGTTAGATCGATTCTTCACGTGAAACTGCCATCTTGCTCTCGGTAGGACTGGTAATTTAGATACTCGCCTCGTAGGTGAATGGGCGGAGGGCTACATATAACTAGGCCGATTTGTCTGGTTCCTCTTGTATGCAAACCTGTTTCAGCTACCATACGCCACTGCGACGACAGAAACGACCGACAGGGCGCGTACGTTCTGGAGGACCGAGCTGCGCGCATAGCACGCATGTTCGTTCTGTCACGACGGTCGGGTGTGCATTTAGTTCCGTCGATCCACATTCATGGCCACACCATAAATTCTTGTTCTCAGATGAACCACACGCCCTCGATAATGTATGGATACGCAAAGAAGTGCACATCCTCAGAGTAGTACGAAGAACTGCGAACGCACACATCACCGATCCGGACAGCTCTAGATCAAAGGTTTTACTGACATGCTGTGTCGTAGTTATCCCCAGCTGCGCCTGTTCATTACGTGCGCCCGACCTGCGCAATGCTTCGTGCGGCTGCGCGCCCGTACTCCGTTCGTGCAATTACACGATCGTGTATCTCTTTTTGTGTAGTCTGTGTGGTCTAAATGGCAGGAAGAAGATCAAGAAGAGGAACACCCCTGTATATCTGGGGTTGATGCAGTACGTTGGGGTGGTTGCATTCAAGAGGGATTAGAGCAACTCTAGCTTCTTCTTCAGCCTCGTTGGCTGCCTCAATGGGAGCCACCCGAATCAACCGCATCGATACCGGCCGGCCCGCTAAGATCTTGTTTGTTTTGTTGTTCCAGTTCGATCTAGTCCGGTTGATTTGGTTTTGATATTGGATTGTTGTAGTAGATGAGTTCAACGTTGAGCTTGGAGTTTTCCGAGGACTCGTCGTCTTCGGACGATTCAGATATCGGCGATTTGCTTTAGGGCGATGACACCGAGCACATGATTTGCATCCGCAAAGGAGCTCGAGGATAGGGCCAATATGAACAAGTGGTGTGGATCGATAGCCAACCGTGTTTGCATCCTGCGGAACCGAGCGCTCGGCCACGTCGCGCTCATGCAAGACTACTTTTGCCAAGGTGCCAACATACCCGCCACATCTCTTCCGTAGAAGGTTCCAAATGGCCGAATCTTTAATACTTGCGAAACAACTAACGCTATTTTACGTGCCGAAGAAACGTTGCCGTTGCACTAGGGTTTAGTAGAAAGGCTCGGCAACCAGGTGAAATCTAACGGGCTGGCCGGATATTCTTCTGCGGTAGAAGTCTCCGAGATGGCCGCCGCCATCGGCCCATGGATGTCCGATTTGGCCGTGCCCTCAACCTAGACAGCCAGATTTAGCCTCGCTAGAGCTTCTTCTTCCACTTCGTCGGTTGCCTCCACAAGAGCCACCCAAATCGACCACATCGATCATGTTGCGGTAAGATCTTGTTTGGCTTGTTCTTCGAGATCGACCTATTCTAGTTGATTCGGTTTTGGTATTGGATTGTTGTAGACGTCTTCAACATTGAGTGCAGAGTTTTTTGAGGACACATTGTCTTCACGCCATTTGGACAGCGGCAATTTGCTCGAATACGATGACACCGAGCACATGATTCTCATCCTTGCCGCAGAGGATCTCGAGGTTAGGGCCAATATGAACAAGCGACGCAGATCGATAGCCAGCCGTGTTTGCATCCGTTGAACCGAGCGCTCGGCCACACCGCGCTCATGCAATACTGTTTCGCAGAGGTACCAACATACCCGCCACATCTCTTCCGTACAAGGTACCGAATGCACCGCACATTGTTTGTCAAAATTGTTAAAGCTTGCCGGTGCACTAGGGTTTAGCTCCTGTCGGAGAATCTTGGCAGCTAACCATGCGGGTGTTTGCATATGGCATCTCCACAGACTACACCGATGAGTATCTTCGACGAGTGAGATGAATAATTGATTTCCATTAGAACCGTTTATTATTTGATTTGAACTATTGTTGTAATTTGATTTGTAGAATATTATAATTTGAATGATTATTATGTGTTGTGATGACTAAAAATTATAAAATATAATCCTTGTTTCTATCATATTCAGTTTGGATATGTAAAATGATGAATGTGCAACCTATTTTTCGTGGCCTGTAAACAAGTTTTGAGTGCCGGCGTTTTACGGGACATGCTGCTGTAGTTGCTCTTAGGCGTGGCATGAGAAATGCATTTACTGACTGAACCCGCCGGCTCTGTAAGTGGCCCAGTCATGCACGAACGAGATGTGTAGCTAGGCACGGCCACTGGCCACAGTAGGTAATTTGCAGACGCAACTATATATAGCCATCTGCCCTCCGCGCACGCACATCACGTACATGCATATGCCCAATCGAGACTCTAAACACTGTTGGAGCGGGATAGATCGATCGTCCTAGGAGTTGGAGGTCGAAATCGGTCGATGGAGAGAGTTGGCTAGACGCAGCAGTACGTGGCGTGTCCATGCTAATTCTGTACACGCACTTGCACGCTTGCGCACTGCTTATGACTGAACAGGTCCGGGTCGTGTACAGGATTGCCTGTACTGGCACGTACGTGCCGACGTGCGTGTGCGGGTGGATCGTCCCAGCAGCCGGCCAAAACGTGGTGTCATGTCGATCGTGTCGAAGCACCGTTACACAACCTAGACTAGGTCAGGTCCTACTCGATCCGCACTGTGTGCCGGCCTGAGTTGATGCACATTGCTGCCATATTTATCCACTCGTCGTGTTTGGATCCTCTCTCGGGTTACCATTCGCACATTATATTTCTTGGCCGAAGAAAGTAAAATTCCGTACGTATGCCAGGATCTGTGGAAGTACAAAGTATTTGCAAAGAAGTGTGCAGGTAGCCTGTGCCGTAGATACGTATCGTGCCGTGCTGTACATGTTTGACTGCAATTAGCTCGTTCTGCACCGTACGGCGTACACCATGTGCGGTCGAGAGGCAGGAGGACGTACAAGTACGTGCGTGGGCAGCAGGGTCTGGGGCGGTGGGCCCACGTGGACAGCTTACGTGCGGGCGCTGGGGTGGGGTGCAGGCTGCAGGTGCTCGTGTTTGGGTGAAGGTTGATTCGCCTCTGTGGGAAACACTTCCCAGGCGGAGTGAGTGGGTGGGTCCTCAGCGCAATGGATGCGTAGTAGTAGGCCCCTGCGACCTGGTAAGGGCATCTCCAACGCGGCGATCCATCCCGCGCCTACGTGTCCCAATGGGTTTAGCCGGACAAAAATGCGGTCCAACACGGGGATGCACCGCAAAAGCGGATGGCCGCGGCGTCTGCAAACCCGGTCCAAATTTGTGTCGGGTTTGCTTGGCCGCGGATGGCACGCGGCGTCCTTGCGTGTCCTCCTGGTCCGCGTGGCTGGCCCAGCTGTCGGTACTCCAGTCCTATTAAATGTGGACTGGGGGAGGGGTACTATCCCTATCTAGTCCCCACTCTCCACTCCGTCCACACGCACGCGCGGGCTAGAGCTTCCGCGCCGCCATGGCCCCGAAGCGGAGGAGCAGCTCCGGAAGGAGTCCGCGCGGAGGGCACGGCTGCGCAGGCCGGCGAGCCCTCCGGACCCGTACTCCGCCTGGAAAAGGGCGCAGTGGTCGCCCTGGCCGGAGTCCCGGCGCCCTCCGGCGTTTCGAGCCGGAACAGCGCGTCGCCGCCGGGGGGGCGTCGTCCTCATCGACGGTGACGACGACGAGTACTACTGGGAGTAGTACTGCCGGCGGCCACCGTGCTCGCAAACCCTGGTTAGGGTTTGCTTTTTTTAGTTTCAAGCCTATATAGGGCTTTCTTTTGTGTAAAAATTGCCCAAAATAGGGCTAAGTTTAATTAACCACTAGTTTAATTTTTGTTTTTTGTTTTCCCTTTTCATTTTCATTTTGTTTTTTATTACATATGCGCTGCGTCCGCGCGTTGGGCGCAGCGTGCGACCCCCGGACACGCGAACGCGCGCCGCTATCCGGGTATCCGCTCGGCCACCCAAACGGTCCAAAACAGATGGTCCAGCTCATCTGTTTGGATCGCTCGGTTGGAGATGCCCTAAGGGTGGGCTGCCTTTGGGCTCTCGATCAGATGGACCAGCCCAACTCGGTTCTGCATAGACCTGTTGCCTCCTGTAAACTTGGTCAACAATCAGCAAAGAATGGATGGGTTTACCGCGGCAGCCAATGGTGAAGTGCCACGTACACTTCATAACGCTCTCTTGCCGTACACACCTAATTACCATCTATTGAATTGCTTAGAGGGCTTCTTACCCCCAAGTCGCATTTTTTTTTTTTGACTTCCTTCCCCGGCTGCGGCTGGCGTGATGGGTAGATCCGACACAAATAGTGGCACTCAGACTCCTCCGTTTACTTCCATAATACTTGTCTCACGTGACACTTCCAAAGAATAGAGCGTGCACAGTGGATACAACGGATTAAGCTGAACAACCGGGTTACATCAATGGATATACTGGAAGCTGTGTCACATAAGGAAAGCAAATTTACTACTACTCTACTCCTCCTCCCTTTCATCCATACTAGACCATAAAGGCGCGTGTTGCAGCGTCCGTCAGTCTTAAGAGCATAAATTGTATAAATCTATAACAAAAATAAAATATGCTAAAATTCAAAATGTTTTATTATTGTGCATGCAATGAGGCCTATTTACTTTCAAATTTTGAAAATTCTCATTAAAAGGAGAAATCAAACATAAATTTAGCATGTATAAAGTAAATATAAAAAATGAAGACCACATTACAACATAGTAACTACTTCTTAACAATGCACACTTGATTTATTTTGGTCATCCAATCAGAATTTGTTATTGAGAAGGCCGACATTGTAAAGTATTTCCGAAGAATTCTTTCCTTTTATTAACACAAAATTTATTATCTGCCTCTGAACATGATTAAAAAAAGATGACATTCAGAATAATATATAAGTTACGACACAAGCGTTTTTTTTATCGAACACGCATCGCTGATTACTGAAAAACAACAGAAAATCTATCACAAAGACTCTAGGCCAGCTAATAAAGCTTTTGGAAGTAAAATCCCGCCTAAAGCTGGTCAGGCAGCAAAGGCTACAAGTGCAGCAGAACGGCTACAAGTGCAGCAGAACGGCTACAAGTGCAGCAGAACCTCCTTCTAGACATAAATCCTATTCAACAGAATGGTTAGACATAAATTGGACAGCAAATTAAGCATTGAAACCATTTATGCAAAGTCTATAAAATGATAGAATCTTTTGTTCTCCTTCAAAGGGAACCAGTGTACCATGCTGCTATATAAATAAAACATAAATATAAATTATAAACTGCCATGAAGGGTTCCTCCAGAATGTGAATAAAATATTATTTTGCATGACCTCTGAAAAATAGTATCGAACATTCTAACACAACAGACAATACGATCATGTTCTGGCCAAACTGATGAAGCTTTAGAGAAAATTACTCAACTGATATTTCAGAACAATGACGACATTTTCAGCTTAACCATTTACAACATAGGGAAGACCAGCCAAGAAGATGTATCCTCCACTTCCAGCAATTTCCATTCATTGTTGGCTGTAAGGGTATATTGCCCCTATGTGTGGTTTTGGTAATCAATGACAACCCCTATGGACTAATGTTTTCATTGAGTTTATATGAAGGAATATTCCATAGGTACTACTTGCTCTCCATGTGTTGGATTCAAGTATGGATGCCATGAAGATAAAGATATACCTTGTGTATTGGCATCAAGATCATCGGTATGAAGATATATATGTGATATGATCAAGAAGAAGAAATGAAGATTGAGTTCTTATGTGGAACTCAATATTATCCATGCTCTATCTTAAGTGAGTATGAGAAGATACAAGGTTGAGTTGGGCAAGTTCAAGATGAGCATCTTGAGTGGATCACATGCTTGAAGCTTGCCGTCCATTTGGTGATAATGGACATGTGAAGATGTGCATCAATGAAGCTTTCCCATCATGGTGTATGGGGGAGCATTTGTGAGTATACACGAAGCGACAATGATCAAGTGATGCATTCCGGCTTGAGTGGAGCGTGAAGTGTTATCATCAAGATCAAGCGGGATGCGCAAGGCAAAGGTATGGCCTTGCTAGGTTTTCCTTTTTTACCGGTCTCAAGGTGGATGTTGGGAGACCGGATTATAGGATAGATAGCCGCACTATTAAGAGGGGCTTTCGGTTGGGTAACTTGATCACATCGTCTTAGGGAGCTCAATCCTTGCATGCGTTGCATATTCTTATTGCTTCTTGGTATTTCTCGGTGTGAGGTTCTTGAGCTTGTTGCTAGCTTTACAACAAGCCCAAGTTCATCGAAACGGAGTTCACATGCATCTTCTATTGCGTTTTCGATGTTGGGTGATTTTAACGGTTATTCATGATATAAGGTTCTACCTTTTATATTCATGATAAAATCCCCTCCTATAGATTCTTGTGTTTTCACTTTCCATAGGATAGCATTTGTTGTTGTCTTCCAAACAAAACTGGTTTCATTCGAATCGGGGTTCGGGAGCAAAAGTTATTAAAGAAAAGGGGAAAAGAGAAAAGAATAAAAAGAAAAGAAAAAGAAAAAAAGGAGGAGGAGCAGCCGGCCGGTCGGCCGGCCTGCCGGGCCCCGCGCCGGCCCACCCGGCCGAAACCGGCCCGGGCGCTTGTGCCATCCGGGGCAGGTCCAGTGGGCCTGCCGGTCCACTCCGGCCCAGCTGCCGGTTTGCCTCCGGGCCGCCCGGCCACCTCCCCGGCCCGACCGGGGCCTGCTCCGGACCTGAGCTCCTCCCCCTTATCCGCCGCCCGCGCGCGCTGTGCAGCCGCCCGGCTGCTGGGCCGGTCCGGCCGGATGGGCCACCGGCCGCATCAGCGCCAAATCCGGCCGGCCGGCCTGGCAGCCGGCTGGGCCGTTTTTCTGACTATTTTTTCTGCCCGATTTTCTGTCTTTTTCCCCCCAACAGCTATTTTTCCCCTTAGCTATAAATAGACCCTTCTTCCACCTTGAGCAATTAGTTCTTCCCATTCTCTCTCCTCCATTGCTACTATTTGAAGAACTTGCTCTTCCCCTTGAATCCTCCAACCATTCTTGCTCATATTTGAGGATTTGAGAGAAGAGATCTAGATCTACACTTCCACCAAACCGTTTCTTCTCTAAGTGAGGGAATCTCTTGGGATCTAGATCTTGGAGTCTTTGGTTGACTTTCCCCCTTGTTCTTCCTCTCCAATCTCATCCTAGCATTCGTTGCTTTGGTGGGATTTGAGTGTGAAGGACTTGAACACCTCCGGTGTTCTTGCTTTGCATCATTGCATAGTGTTGAGCTCTCCACCACGATTTGTTCGAGTGAGGGACCGTGAGCTTGTTACTCTTGGAGGGTGACCTCCTAGTTGGCTTGGTGATTGGTGCTCCGGTGATCTCTTCAAGAAGATTGTGAAGAGGCCCGGGCTTCTCCTTCGTGGAGCTTGTGAAGTGGTTGTGGAGCTTGCCATCTCCGGAGCGGAGGAAAAGCTAACCATAATGAAAGGGCCATTATCCTTCGTGGGTGTGGTTCGGAGAATAGGGTGAGCCTTCGTGGCGCGGGGAATCCTTCGTGGGACCTCCACTCCTCCAAACGTGACGTACCTTGTTGCAAAGCAAGGGAACACGGGAATACATCCTCGTCTCCGCGTGCCTCGGTTATTTCTATACCCGAGCTCTCTTTCCTTGTGATAGCCATCGTGCTTGAAGTACATATATCTTGCTATCACTTGTGCTACATATATCTTGTGCCTATCTTGCTTAGCTCTAGTTGCTATTGTTACACTTAGTTGAGCTTAGCATATTTAGGGTTTGTGCTTGTAAACTAAACGATAGTTTAATTCCGCATTCATACAAGATAAATCCGCAAGAGTTTGTAATTGCCTATTCACCCCCCCCCCTCTAGGCGACATCTCGATCTTTCAATTGGTATCAGAGCAAGGTCTCTCCTTGTTTAAGGCTTCACCGCCTTGAGAGTAAAGATGTCGGCTAGTATAATGCACAATGATACAATTGTCTTTAATGGCACAAATTACCTTTTGTGGCGAAATTGCTTGCTTTGCAAACTTCGGACCTTGTGTCCAAACATTGAGCAATTTCTAGATGTAGGTTTTTCTCCTCCGATGGACCCTCAAAATCTATCTTTAGAGGATGAGAAAAACTTACATCTTGAAGCTCAAGTATCTAATGAGCTTGTACTCTCTTTGAGACCAGATTTTCATAGGTTCTTGATATATATAAAGCGAAAATCGTCTCATGAGATGTGGATCAAGCTTAAGGAAATGTTTGGTGGATCCACTTCTCATTTGGTTGGTGGTGTCTCCGAGGAGCTCTCTTCCCCTTCACATCATGAAGAGCTCCAAGTTGCTTCCACCTCCGGCCGTGATGAGTTCTCATCTTCTTCCACTTCACCAACGTGTAGCAAGACACGAGGTAATGATATGGTGAGTGGTGAGGAAAATTGCAATGTTGATATCGTGCTCAATAGTGATGATTCTTCATCTCTATCCCATTGCAATGCTTCCTCTTTGGACTTAAACACATCTAGCATTGAAAATAATCTACATGCTTGTGTTGATAGTCCTCGCATATCATGTGTAAATTGCTCACATAAACCCCATGATGATATGCTTGTCTTGTCTTGCTCCCATAATCAAAATGCTTCTATTTCCTCTAGTTGCTTGTTGACTAACAATGTAGAGGAAACCAAACACTTTATGGATCAAGACATGTTTTCAAATGAGGATTCAAGAATTTCTTCATCTTCATCCTCCGGTATGCACATGTGCCTTATGGCAAATGGATCAAAGGTATCTCCTACTTTGACTCCTAACACTTCCTCTAATGATGAGAGTGATGATGATGATAATGATGAAGAATATAATATCTTGGTGCATAATATGGCAATGGTATATGCTTCTCTTCATGGTAATAAAGAAGCTCGTGCTAATCTCGAACACTCTATGGATACCTTGAGTAAATATAGGGAAACCATAGTGGAGTTGGAGTCCCATGTTGAAAATGGGGAAAAGAGATTCACTCTCCTCAAGCATGAGCTAAAAGATGAGAAGCATACTAATTTTATGCTTACACAAAAAATTGAATCCTATATGCATGAAAATGAGAGAACGATTGTTGATGCTTGTGCTACTAACTCTACTTCTTGTGAAGCATCTACCTTAAAGGAGAATGTTGAGCTAAGGGCTCAACTTGAGTTGCTAACTAGCAATTGTAGGGAATTGGAAGAAAGCAATAAAACGCTCTCACACTCTCTTGAGGATCTTCTAACTTCCTACGATGAGCTAAAGTTAGCTCATGAGGCTAGTATCACTAAGGTAACATCTTGTGAGCCTCATGTGGACATTAGCACAACCTCTACCCAAAATGTTATATTGCCATGTGCTAGTCCTTGTAATCCATCTAGTCAAACTAGTGATATACCTTGTGTTGGATTACTCACTTTGCCTTGTT
This sequence comes from Lolium rigidum, assembly GCF_022539505.1. Lineage (NCBI taxonomy): Eukaryota > Viridiplantae > Streptophyta > Magnoliopsida > Poales > Poaceae > Lolium > Lolium rigidum. The sequence continues at coordinate 43,295,667 of NC_061510.1, read as the reverse complement.
GCTCTAATAATGAAGCTTCTACTTCCTCTAGTACTTGTATTTCTACTAACCATGTAGAGGAAATAAAAGAGCTTGAGGCCCAAGTCCTTTCTTTGAAGAAAGATTTGGAAAAGTGTCATGAAGGGAAATCCGCACTTGACAAGATGTTGAGTGTGCAACAATCCCCCAATGACAAGAGTGGACTTGGATTCAACTCCAATAACAAGAACAAGTCCAAGAGCAAGAACAACAAGAAGAAGGGCCAAGACAAAGTCAAGGATCCGGCCAAGTTGGTTTGCTTCAAGTGCAAGGTTGAAGGGCATCATGTTAGATCATGCCCATTGAAGAAGAAGAAGCACTTGAGTGAGAAACAACAAGGAAAACGGCCACAAGGTCAAGGTCAAGCTCATGCTCGACCTCAAGTTGAAGATAGGCCACTTCCCAAGAAGAATCAAGATGTTGTTCTCCAAGAGAAGAAATCAATAAAGAAGAGAAAGGGGAACACTTGCTACTTATGTCGTGTGAAGGGGCACTTTGCTTCTTCATGTTTAAGTGGTACCTTATCTAACCCTATAATTGTTGATGATGATTATTCTCTAGGGAAGGATAAGGGTGGCAATGTGTTTGCCAAGTTTATTGGAACTCAAAGTGGTCTCAAGAAAAGGACCATTTGGGTTGCCAAGCCTATTGTGACTAACCTCTTAGGACCCAACTTGGTTGGGGACCAACAAGCTCAAATGTAATCAATAGGTGCATGTGGAGGTCATTGGAGACTTGGCTACTTCATGAAGAATTAAGGGATCTTCATATATTATATTTTGACCAAGTAAAGTCATATGGATTATCATCTATATCTTATATCCAATGTTCCTCTTTGCGGTAACTTATACTTCAACTCATCATATTTATTGTAAGTTACTTGCCCCTTTGCATGTTTGGTTTTGTACCAAATATTTGTGTGTATGTGTTGTGTCTTACTTACCTATCTTGTGTATTCAAGTATGTTTGTTTGACTCATCATATACTTGTGTATTGTTTTGAGCCTAATGCATCTTGATGATATCTTATTTGGCTCTCTTTGAGTGATTAATGGAGCATCCCATTTTGGGGGAGTAATATGCATTGTGCATCTCTCTTTCTCTAAAATGTGTGTATGTGGGTACCACCACTTAGTATTGATATTGCAAGATTATCTAGTCACTATGTGGTGCGTCATACTCATGAGAAATTCAAATTCTAAATGTCCATTAATCATATCTAGTTGAATTTTAGTTGCCTCTTGTTTAGAAGAAATGTTTTATCACATTATGGGGGAGTAATATGTTTTGTACATATCACAAGCCTAGAAAATGTGAACATATGAGGTTATGCCACTTAGAGTTGATGCTCTTAATTATCTTGTTCCTAGGTGGCATGTTTTCTCAAACAAGCTCCATTCTTATTAAAAATCTTTTATTACTCATCTTATGGGTTCTTGTTTGAGTAAGAAATTCTTGGTACGATTTTCCTCAAATACATATCTCTATATCTTATTTGGGAAACCTTTTGCTTCAAGTTATTCTAATCATTGCCGTGCGTGATTGTTTGACTAATTAAAGCTATCAAGAATCTTCATCCATGCATAGTGCTTAATTCTATATACTTATCCTATGCCTTTTTATTGTGAAGTTGATCCTTACTATCATTGTAAATTCACCACCGGGAATTACTTCCAATATACTCATTGTCTTTGACAATTGATAACCTTGTATGTGGTTGAATTCATGGATCATCTTCACCTTGGATTGCTTCTTATTTACTTATTTTATTTCCAAGAAATCTTTGTTGCTCCCACATGTCTTCTTTGTCCCTTTGAAAAATATTTTGATAAATTCTCTTGATTCATATCAAGTGTTTATTTTGGAAGACAAACCTTTTCCTTACGGTACATTGTGCCATTGTGAAAAGTGTAGAGGGTTTGGTTTATTTGTTTGAACCTTGCTCTTTTTGGGAGTTTGCTATCTCATTCCTTCTTACATGATTTATTTGCTTGAATGAGATAAATCTTTGAGCATGCTTGCTTTATTTCATCCTTTATGCTCAATTGTTTCTTCTTAGTTCATTTGTTGAACTTTGTTGAACAAATCTTTTTGATTTGCTTCTTAGATATAATTTGGACAACAAATTTGTTTGTGACACCTCTATGCCTTATTTAATTCTTTTGGTGTTTTGTCCAAAGTATATCTTTCTTGGATCTTTAAAGGTTTAGGTGCATGCTTATATGTAATTTGTTTATACTTGTAGCATGTTTGCTTTCTTTTGATCCATTATGTAGGATATACTCCATCAAATCCTAAATGGCTAAGATGTGCATGAAATTCAAACTTCATCTAAATATGCACATGTTTATATGGAGTGTGTCCTATATATTGTGGTTAGTCTAACCATGTTGGACCCAATGAGTTTGGGGACGAAGATGTACTTGAATGATGTTTTAGGTACATTGGAGATGCAATGGAGGCTTGTCTCATCTATAAGGAAGGTGTTGTCACCATATGAGAATTGGAGTCAAGCTAGGATGATCGATGAACTCTTATCTACTACATCAAGCCATTGCCATCTCGGTAACAAGTATCTTATTCATGCACTCTCATATAGCATCCAACCTCTTGTAGGTTGTATCTTGGCATGAAATTATTTATTTCAAAAAATATTGCGGTTCTTGAAAAATCATTTTTAAAGCGAAACTTCTTATTGTACATTTGAGTAATTTGAGAAGATGCATATGTTGGGAATATATATATATATATATATATACATCATGTTTATGATTCACCTACCCAAATATGCCCTCTAGCAATTTATTGCATATCAATTCCTCAAAGAGCTCTTATGTGCAATATTGATGAAATTGCGAAATAAATCCATATTTATGATACTTGTTGCCTTTCTCAAAACACTCCAACTAGCTCTACTCCCCTTATTGTTAGTTGTGATGTTTTTTAGATTTAACTTGGTTGAAGTTCATTCATATACCATAAGTGAAAATTGGAGCCATAGGCTATATATGCTTCTTAAGCAAACATCCTTTGGTATATCTTATGACTTCATCTTGGATATCTTGTCTTATCTATTTTGTTAACCTCTTATGTGTGCATGTCTCTTTATGGATCATTTGTCCACTTTAGAAACTTATATACATAAGAGCGTTAATCCATCACCTTGATATCTTTGTTCTTTGCCGACCATCTTTTATCCTTTTGTTTCTTAGTGGTGTTGGTAAAGGAGATTTATGAGTGCTTGGTTTATTTGTTTTCCTTCTTGCACTCATATCTCGTAATTGTTGGACTAAAGTTGTTCGTGATAAGCATATTCTCTTTATCTTAGTTGTGTTCTAAATGATATATAGGGAGTGAGGATTCCATGTTTGTGCATATTGTATTCAAATGCAAACATTATAAATTGTGCACGAACCTTGGGGAGCTTTCTTATTTTTTATTTAAGAGCACTATATCTCTCTTATCATGATATCTTTGTTTGTCCAATTGGATCTTTGATTGCTTGCTTTACTTGTTGAAGCTCACTTCACCATGTTATCTTTATGCAATCTTTGATCCTCAATATAGTTTGATTTCCTTCAAGTATTCATCATTGGATATGTGCACTTGATTCCACTCAAATTATGAGAAGTGCATACTTTGGGGAGGAACTCACATTATATTGGCCTTCTAAATTTTTCACCCATTTTGACAATCGATGCCAATGGGGGAGAAGTTTAGAGGGTTTAAGGGAATGGTTTTATACTTAAGCTTGGTTTGTGCTTAAGTGTTTTGCCTCTCATGCATTCCATATTTATATGTCTTGCATGGTTGTATATATATAGTGGAAACTATCCCAAAGGTTAATCTTGACAATATATGCAATGAATTCATGTTCATCACACGTGCATACATTGTGGGGGAGTTTTCTCTATATATATTGGTTCTACTCACATCTCTTGCATTTGTTGTAGTTGTGTGAGTAGAGCCGGTTTTGATATGGGCTAGTAGCTTTGTGTTACTTGACCATATCAAATACAACCTCTTGTATACAACTTATTCTCGGATAAGTTGCGTACTTGTCTCTAATATTCATTATATAAACCCTCTTATTGTGGTTGTCATCAATTACCAAAATGGGGGAGATTGTAAGGGTATATTGCCCCTATGTGTGGTTTTGGTAATCAATGACAACCCCTATGGACTAATGTTTTCATTGAGTTTATATGAAGGAATATTCCATAGGTACTACTTGCTCTCCATGTGTTGGATTCAAGTATGGATGCCATGAAGATAAAGATATACCTTGTGTATTGGCATCAAGATCATCGGTATGAAGATATATATGTGATATGATCAAGAAGAAGAAATGAAGATTGAGTTCTTATGTGGAACTCAATATTATCCATGCTCTATCTTAAGTGAGTATGAGAAGATACAAGGTTGAGTTGGGCAAGTTCAAGATGAGCATCTTGAGTGGATCACATGCTTGAAGCTTGCCGTCCATTTGGTGATAATGGACATGTGAAGATGTGCATCAATGAAGCTTTCCCATCATGGTGTATGGGGGAGCATTTGTGAGTATACACGAAGCGACAATGATCAAGTGATGCATTCCGGCTTGAGTGGAGCGTCAAGTGTTATCATCAAGATCAAGCGGGATGCGCAAGGCAAAGGTATGGCCTTGCTAGGTTTTCCTTTTTTACCGGTCTCAAGGTGGATGTTGGGAGACCGGATTATAGGATAGATAGCCGCACTATTAAGAGGGGCTTTCGGTTGGGTAACTTGATCACATCGTCTTAGGGAGCTCAATCCTTGCATGCGTTGCATATTCTTATTGCTTCTTGGTATTTCTCGGTGTGAGGTTCTTGAGCTTGTTGCTAGCTTTACAACAAGCCCAAGTTCATCGAAAACGGAGTTCACATGCATCTTCTATTGCGTTTTCGATGTTGGGTGATTTTAACGGTTATTCATGATATAAGGTTCTACCTTTTATATTCATGATAAAATCCCCTCCTATAGATTCTTGTGTTTTCACTTTCCATAGGATAGCATTTGTTGTTGTCTTCCAAACAAAACTGGTTTCATTCGAATCGGGGTTCGGGAGCAAAAGTTATTAAAGAAAAGGGGAAAGGAGAAAAGAATAAAAAGAAAAGAAAAAGAAAAAAGGAGGAGGAGCAGCCGGCCGGTCGGCCGGCCTGCCGGGCCCCGCGCCGGCCCACCCGGCCGAAACCGGCCCGGGCGCTTGTGCCATCCGGGGCAGGTCCAGTGGGCCTGCCGG
>NC_061510.1:42957112-42990290 GCF_022539505.1 Lolium rigidum | reverse complement strand
GAATTCTTACAACAATAATAGGAATACACCCCCTGGACTTGAAGCTATGCTTAAAGAATTTATTAGTACACAAACTGCTTTTAACGAATCTGTTGAGGAAAAGCTCAATAAAATTGATATTCTCGCTTCTAAGGTTGATAGTCTTGCCTCTGATGTTGATCTTTTGAAGTCGAAAGTTATGCCTAATAAGGATATTGAAAATAAAGTTGTTACTACAGCAAATGCCATCCAAGTTAGAATTAATGAGAATATAAGATTGATGGCCGAATTGCATGCTAGGTGGGAAAGAGAAGAAAATGAAAAACTAGCTAAAGAGAATAATGTAGCTAAAGTTTGGACTATTACCACCACTAGCAATGCTAATTCTCCACATGTTTCTGCACCTCCTACTAATAATGGTAAAAGAATTGGTGTTGGCAATGTTTTCACTTCTAATGCAAAGCACAGTAAAGCTGCCGAAGCCTGCTAAAACTGCTGAAACCGCTCGTGATAAAGCTCGCTGAAATTTTTTCCAACATTGGGGATGATGATCCCATTGCTTTAGATTATAATGGTTTGGATTTTGATGATTGTCACATCTCTGAAGTTATAAAGTTCTTACAAAAACTTGCTAAGAGTCCTAATGCTAGTGCGATAAACTTGGCTTTCACAAAACATATTACAAATGCTCTCATAAAAGCTAGAGAAGAGAAACTAGAACGTGAAACTTCTATTCCTAGGAAGCTAGAGGATGGTTGGGAGCCCATCATTAAGATGAAGGTCAATGACTTTGATTGTAATGCTTTATGTGATCTTGGTGCAAGTATTTCCGTTATGCCTAAGAAAATCTATAATATGCTTGACTTGCCACCATTGAAAAATTGTTATTTGGATGTTAATCTTGCTGATCATTCTACAAAGAAACCTTTGGGGAGAGTTGATAATGTTCGCATTACCGTTAACAATAACCTTGTCCCCGTTGATTTTGTTGTCTTGGATATTGAATGCAATGCATCTTGTCCCATTATATTGGCAAGACCTTTTCTTCGAACTGTTGGAGCTATCATTGATATGAAGGAAGGTAATATTAAATATCAATTTCCTCTCAAGAAAGGTACGGAACACTTCCCTAGAAAGAGAATGAAGTTACCTTTTGATTCTATTACTAGAACAAGTTATGATGTTGATACTTCATCTCTTGATAACACTTGATATACACTTTCTGCGCCTAACTGAAAGGCGTTAAAGAAAAGTCTTGGAAGTTGTTTACTACTGTAGCAAACTCTCCTTATCTTAGTTTTGTGCATTGTTGTGCCAAGTAAAGTCGTTGATAGTAAGGTTCATACTAGATTTGGATTACTGCGCAGAAACAGATTTCTTTGCTGTCACGAATTTCGACCTGCCTCTCTGTAGGTAGCTCAGAAAAATATGCCAATTTACGTGCGTGATCCTCAGATATGTACGCAACTTTCATTCAATTTGAGCATGTTCATTTGAGCAAGTCTGGTGCCTCAATAAAATCCGTATTTACGGACTGTTCTGTTTTGACAGATTCTCCCTTTTATTTCGTATTGCCTCTTTTGCTATGATGGATGAATTTCTTTGTTCCATTAATGTCCAGTAGCTTTGTGCAATTTCCAGAAGTGTTAAGAACGATTATGCCACCTCTGAACATGTGAATTTTTATTATGCACTAACCCTCTAATGAGTTGTTTCGAGTTTGGTGTGGAGGAAGTTTTCAAGGATCAAGAGAGGACGATGATACAATATGATCAAGGAGAGTGAAAGCTCTAAGCTTGGGGATGCCCCGGTGGTTCACCCTGCATATTTTAAGAAGACTCAAGCATCTAATCTTGGGGATGCCCAAGGCATCCCCTTCTTCATCGACAACATTATCAGGTTCCTCCCCTGAAACTATATTTTTATTCCATCACATCTTATGTGCTTTGCTTGGAGCGTCGGTTTGTTTTTGTTTTTGTTTTTGCTTGAATAAAATGGATCCTAGAATTCATTGTGTGGGAGAGAGACACGCTCCGCTGTTGCATATGGACAAATATGTCCTTAGGCTTTACTCATAGTATTCATGGCGAAGGTTGAATCTTCTTCGTTAAATTGTTATATGGTTGGAATCGGGAAATGCTACATGTAGTAATTCTAAAATGTCTTGAATAATTTGATACTTGGCAATTGTTGTGCTCATGTTTAAGCTCTTGCATCATATACTTTGCACCTATTAATGAAGAAATACATAGAGCTTGCTAAAATTTGGTTTGCATAATTGGTCTCTCTAAAGTCTAGATAATTTCTAGTATTGAGTTTTGAACAACAAGGAAGACGGTGTAGAGTCTTATAATATTTACAATATGTCTTTTATGTGAGTTTTGCTTTGCACCGGTTCATCCTTGTGTTTGTTTCAAATAACCTTGCTAGCCTAAACCTTGTATCGAGAGGAATACTTCTCATGCATCCAAAATCCTTGAGCCAACCACTATGCCATTTGTGTCCACCATACCTACCTACTACATGGTATTTCTCCGCCATTCCAAAGTAAATTGCTTGAGTGCTACCTTTAAAATTTCCATTCTTTACGTTTGCAATATATAGCTCATGGGAAAAATAGCCTAAAAACTATTGTGGTATTGAATATGTACTTATGCACTTTATCTCTTATTAAGTTGCTTGTTGAGCGGTAACCATGTTTCCTGGGGACGCCATCAACTACTCTTTGTTGAATATCATGTGAGTTGCTATGCATGTCCGTTTTGTCTGAAGTAAGGGAGATTTACCACTCATTTAATGGTTAGAGCATGCATATTGTTAGAGAAGAACATTGGGCCGCTAACTAAAGCCATGAATCATGGTGGAAGTTTCGGTTTTGGACATATATCCTCAATCTCATATGAGAACATTAATTGTTGCTACATGCTTATGCATTAAAGAGGAGTCCATTATCACGTTGTCTATGTTGTCCCGGTATGGATGTCTAAGTTGAGAATAATCAAAAGCGAGAAATCCAAATGCGAGCTTTCTCCTTAGACCTTTGTATAGGCGGCATAGAGGTACCCCTTTGTGACACTTGGTTAGAACATGTGTATTGCGATGATAATCCCGGTAATCCAAGCTAATTAGGACAAGGTGCGGGCACTATTAGTATACTATGCATGAGGCTTGCAACTTGTAAGATATAATTTACATGATACATATGCTTTATTACTACCGTTGACAAAATTGTTTCTTGTTTTCAAAACCAAAGCTCTAGCACAAATATAGCAATCAATGCTTCCCTCTGCGAAGGGCCCTTTCTTTTACTTTTATGTTGAGTCAGTTCACCTATCTCTCTCCACCTCAAGAAGCAAACACTTGTGTGAACTGTGCATTGATTCCTACATACTTGCATATTGCACTTGTTATATTACTTTACATTGACAATATCCATGAGATATACATGTTATAAGTTGAAAGCAACCGCTGAAACTTAATCTTCCTTTGTGTTGCTTCAATACCTTTACTTTGATTTATTGCTTTATGAGTTAACTCTTATGCAAGACTTATTGATGCTTGTCTTGAAAGTACTATTCATGAAAAGTCTTTGCTTTATGATTCATTTGTTTACTCATGTCATTACCATTGTTTTGATCGTTGCATTCATTACATATGCTTACAATAGTATGATCAAGGTTATGATGGCATGTCACTCCAGAAATTATCTTTGTTATCGTTTACCTGCTCGGGACGAGCAGGAACTAAGCTTGGGGATGCTGATACGTCTCCGACGTATCGATAATTTCTTATGTTCCATGCCACATTATTGATGATATTGGAAACCATAGAGAAAAATTTTCCAAGTGTTGAAACTAAATTGGAAATGTTACTTGATAAAACTGATGAACATGATAAATCCTTAGGAGGAATTGATGAAAGAATTAGTGTCCTAGGAACTTGTGTTGTACATGATAATCAAATCAATAGGATTGGCGAACTTGAAAAAGCTATGGGAACCTTGGGTTCAACTTTTTCTTCTCTTAAATATAAGGAGAAAGCTTATGTGGGTAAGGACCAAAAGTTTATGTATGTCTCTAAAGTGCCTAAACCAAAAAAAATTTATTATAGGCCTAAAATTGACAAAGCCCTTAGTACCACTACAGATGGGGGAGCTTATGATATCGATGCTCCATCCCTTGATAATACTTGATATACACTTTCTGCGCCTAGCTGAAAGGCGTTATAGAAAAGCGCTTATGGGAGACAACCCATGTTTTTACTACAGTAATTTTATTTTATATTTGAGTCTTGGAAGTTGTTTACTACTGTAGCAACCTCTCCTTATCTTAGTTTTGTGCATTGTTGTGCCTAGTAAAGTCGTTGATAGTAAGGTTCATACTAGATTTGGATTACTGCGCGATGAATGATTTCTTTGCTGTCACGAATTTCGACCTGCCTCTCGTAGGTAGCTCGGAAAAATATGCTAATTTACGTGCGTGATCCTCAGATATGTACGCAACTTTCATTCAATTTGGGCATTTTCATTTGAGCAAGTCTGGTGCCTCAATAAAATCCATCTTTACGGATCGTTCTGTTTTTACAGATTCTGCCTTTTATTTCGCATTGCCTCTTTTGCTATGATGGATGAATTTCTTTGTTCCATTAATGTCCGAGTAGCTTTATGCAATGTCCAGAAGTGTTAAGAATGATTGTGTCACCTCTGAACATGTTAATTTTTATTATGCACTAACCCTCTAATGAGTTGTTTCGAGTTTGGTGTGGAGGAAGTTTTCAAGGATCAAGAGAGGAGGATGATACAATATGATCAAGGAGAGTGAAAGCTCTAAGCTTGGGGATGCCCCGGTGGTTCACCCCTGCATATTCTAAGAAGACTCAAGCGTCTAAGCTTGGGGATGCCCAAGGCATCCCCTTCTTCATCAACAACATTATCGAGGTTCCTCCCCTGAAACTATATTTTTATTCCATCACATCTTATGTGCTTTGCTTGGAGTGTCGGTTTGTTTTTGTTTTTGTTTTGTTTGAATAAAATGGATCCTAGCATTCATTGTGTGGGAGAGAGACACGCTCCGCTGTTGCATATAGACAAATATGTCCTTAGGCTTTACTCATAGTATTCATGGCGAAGGTTGAATCTTCTTCGTTAAATTGTTATATGGTTGGAATTGGGAAATGCTACATGTAGTAATTCTAAAATGTCTTGAATAATTTGATACTTGGCAATTGTTGTGCTCATGTTTAAGCTCTTGCATCATATACTTTGCACCCATTAATGAAGAAACACCTAGAGCTTGCTAAAATTTGGTTTGCATATTTGGTCTCTCTAAAGTCTAGATAATTTCTATTATTGAGTTTTGAACAACAAGGAAGAAGGTGTAGAGTCTTATAATGTTTACAATATGTCTTTTATGTGAGTTTTGCTGCACTCGGTTCATCCTTGTGTTTGTTTCGAAATAAACCTTGCTAGCCTAAAACTTGTATCGAGAGGGAATACTTCTCATGCATCCAAAATCCTTGAGCCAACCACTATGCCATTTGTGTCCACCATACCTACCTACTACATGGTATTTCTCCGCCATTCCAAAGTAAATTGCTTGAGTGCTACCTTTAAAATTTCCATTCTTTACGTTTGCAATATATAGCTCATGGGACAAATAGCCTAAAAACTATTGTGGTATTGAATATGTACTTATGCACTTTATCTCTTATTAAGTTGCTTGTTGAGCGGTAACCATGTTTCTGGGGACACCATCAACTACTCTTTGTTGAATATCATGTGAGTTGCTATGCATGTCCGTTTTGTCTGAAGTAAGGGAGATTTACCACTCATTTAATGGTTAGAACATGCATATTGTTAGAGAAGAACATTGGGCCGCTAACTAAAGCCATGAATCATGGTGGAAGTTTCAGTTTTGGACATATATCCTCAATCTCATATGAGAACATTAATTGTTGCTACATGCTTATGCATTAAAGAGGAGTCCATTATCTGTTATCTATGTTGTCCCGGTATGGATGTCTAAGTTGAGAATAATCAAAAGCGAGAAATCCAAATGCGAGCTTTCTCCTTAGACCTTTGTATAGGCGGCATAGAGGTACCCCTTTGTGACACTTGGTTAGAACATGTGTATTGCGATGATAATCCCGGTAATCCAAGCTAATTAGGACAAGGTGCGGGCACTATTAGTATACTATGCATGAGGCTTGCAACTTGTAAGATATAATTTACATGATACATATGCTTTATTACTACCGTTGACAAAATTGTTTCTTGTTTTCAAAACCAAAGCTCTAGCACAAATATAGCAATCAATGCTTCCCTCTGCGAAGGGCCCTTTCTTTTACTTTTATGTTGAGTCGAGTTCACCTATCTCTCTCCACCTCAAGAAGCAAACACTTGTGTGAACTGTGCATTGATTCCTACATACTTGCATATTGCACTTGTTATATTACTTTACATTGACAATATCCATGAGATATACATGTTATAAGTTGAAAGCAACCGCTGAAACTTAATCTTCCTTTGTGTTGCTTCAATACCTTTACTTTGATTTATTGCTTTATGAGTTAACTCTTATGCAAGACTTATTGATGCTTGTCTTGAAAGTACTATTCATGAAAAGTCTTTGCTTTATGATTCATTTGTTTACTCATGTCATTACCATTGTTTTGATCGCTGCATTCATTACATATGCTTACAATAGTATGATCAAGGTTATGATGGCATGTCACTCCGAAATTATCTTTGTTATCGTTTACCTGCTCGGGACGAGCGAGAACTAAGCTTGGGGATGCTGATACGTCTCCGACGTATCGATAATTTCTTATGTTCCATGCCACATTATTGATGATATTGGAAACCATAGAGAAAAATTTTCCAAGTGTTGAAACTAAATTGGAAATGTTACTTGATAAAACTGATGAACATGATAAATCCTTAGGAGGAATTGATGAAAGAATTAGTGTCCTAGGAACTTGTGTTGTACATGATAATCAAATCAATAGGATTGGCGAACTTGAAAAAGCTATGGGAACCTTGGGTTCAACTTTTTCTTCTCTTAAATATAAGGAGAAAGCTTATGTGGGTAAGGACCAAAAGTTTATGTATGTCTCTAAAGTGCCTAAACCAAAAAAAATTATTATAGGCCTAAAATTGACAAAGCCCTTAGTACCACTACGGATGGGGGAGCTTATGATATCGATGCTCCATCCCTTGATAATACTTGATATACACTTTCACGCGCCTAGCTGAAAGGCGTTATAGAAAAGCGCTTATGGGAGACAACCCATGTTTTTACTACGAGTAATTTTATTTTATATTTGAGTCTTGGAAGTTGTTTACTACTGTAGCAACCTCTCCTTATCTTAGTTTTGTGCATTGTTGTGCCTAGTAAAGTCGTTGATAGTAAGGTTCATACTAGATTTGGATTACTTGCGCGATAGCATGATTTCTTCTGTTGTCACGAATTTCGACCTGCCTCTCCGTAGGTAGCTCGGAAAAATATGCTAATTTACGTGCGTGATCCTCGGATATGTACGCAACTTTCATTCAATTTGGGCATTTTCATTTGAGCAAGTCTGGTGCCTCAATAAAATCCATCTTTACGGACTGTTCGTTTTTACAGATTCTGCCTTTTATTTCGCATTGCCTCTTTTGCTATGATGGATGAATTTCTTTGTTCCATTAATGTCCGGTAGCTTTATGCAATGTCCGGAAGTGTTAAGAATGATTGTGTCACCTCTGAACATGTTAATTTTTATTATGCACTAACCCTCTAATGAGTTGTTTCGAGTTTGGTGTGGAGGAAGTTTTCAAGGATCAAGAGAGGAGGATGATACAATATGATCAAGGAGAGTGAAAGCTCTAAGCTTGGGGATGCCCCGGTGGTTCACCCTCGCATATTCTAAGAAGACTCAAGCGTCTAAGCTTGGGGATGCCCAAGGCATCCCCTTCTTCATCAACAACATTATCGAGGTTCCTCCCACGAAACTATATTTTTATTCCATCACATCTTATGTGCTTTGCTTGGAGTGTCGGTTTGTTTTTGTTTTTGTTTTGTTTGAATAAAATGGATCCTAGCATTCATTGTGTGGGAGAGAGACACGCTCCGCTGTTGCATATAGACAAATATGTCCTTAGGCTTTACTCATAGTATTCATGGCGAAGGTTGAATCTTCTTCGTTAAATTGTTATATGGTTGGAATTGGGAAATGCTACATGTAGTAATTCTAAAATGTCTTGAATAATTTGATACATGGCAATTGTTGTGCTCATGTTTAAGCTCTTGCATCATATACTTTGCACCCATTAATGAAGAAACACCTAGAGCTTGCTAAAATTTGGTTTGCATATTTGGTCTCTCTAAAGTCTAGATAATTTCTAGTATTGAGTTTTGAACAACAAGGAAGAAGGTGTAGAGTCTTATAATGTTTACAATATGTCTTTTATGTGAGTTTTGCTGCACCGGTTCATCCTTGTGTTTGTTTCGAAATAAACCTTGCTAGCCTAAAACTTGTATCGAGAGGGAATACTTCTCATGCATCCAAAATCCTTGAGCCAACCACTATGCCATTTGTGTCCACCATACCTACCTACTACATGGTATTTCTCCGCCATTCCAAAGTAAATTGCTTGAGTGCTACCTTTAAAATTTCCATTCTTTACGTTTGCAATATATAGCTCATGGGACAAATAGCCTAAAAACTATTGTGGTATTGAATATGTACTTATGCACTTTATCTCTTATTAAGTTGCTTGTTGAGCGGTAACCATGTTTCCTGGGGACACCATCAACTACTCTTTGTTGAATATCATGTGAGTTGCTATGCATGTCCGTTTTGTCTGAAGTAAGGGAGATTTACCACTCATTTAATGGTTAGAGCATGCATATTGTTAGAGAAGAACATTGGGCCGCTAACTAAAGCCATGAATCATGGTGGAAGTTTCAGTTTTGGACATATATCCTCAATCTCATATGAGAACATTAATTGTTGCTACATGCTTATGCATTAAAGAGGAGTCCATTATCTGTTATCTATGTTGTCCCGGTATGGATGTCTAAGTTGAGAATAATCAAAAGCGAGAAATCCAAATGCGAGCTTTCTCCTTAGACCTTTGTATAGGCGGCATAGAGGTACCCCTTTGTGACACTTGGTTAGAACATGTGTATTGCGATGATAATCCCGGTAATCCAAGCTAATTAGGACAAGGTGCGGGCACTATTAGTATACTATGCATGAGGCTTGCAACTTGTAAGATATAATTTACATGATACATATGCTTTATTACTACCGTTGACAAAATTGTTTCTTGTTTTCAAAACCAAAGCTCTAGCACAAATATAGCAATCAATGCTTCCCTCTGCGAAGGGCCCTTTCTTTTACTTTTATGTTGAGTCGGTTCACCTATCTCTCTCCACCTCAAGAAGCAAACACTTGTGTGAACTGTGCATTGATTCCTACATACTTGCATATTGCACTTGTTATATTACTTTACATTGACAATATCCATGAGATATACATGTTATAAGTTGAAAGCAACCGCTGAAACTTAATCTTCCTTTGTGTTGCTTCAATACCTTTACTTTGATTTATTGCTTTATGAGTTAACTCTTATGCAAGACTTATTGATGCTTGTCTTGAAAGTACTATTCATGAAAAGTCTTTGCTTTATGATTCATTTGTTTACTCATGTCATTACCATTGTTTTGATCGCTGCATTCATTACATATGCTTACAATAGTATGATCAAGGTTATGATGGCATGTCACTCCAGAAATTATCTTTGTTATCGTTTACTGCTCGGGACGAGCGAGAACTAAGCTTGGGGATGCTGATACGTCTCCGACGTATCGATAATTTCTTATGTTCCATGCCACATTATTGATGATATTGGAAACCATAGAGAAAATTTTTCCAAGTGTTGAAACTAAATTGGAAATGTTACTTGATAAAACTGATGAACATGATAAATCCTTAGGAGGAATTGATGAAAGAATTAGTGTCCTAGGAACTTGTGTTGTCCATGATAATCAAATCAATAGGATTGGCGAACTTGAAAAAGCTATGGGAACCTTGGGTTCAACTTTTTCTTCTCTTAAATATAAGGAGAAAGCTTATGTGGGTAAGGACCAAAAGTTTATGTATGTCTCTAAAGTGCCTAAACCAAAAAAAAATTATTATAGGCCTAAAATTGACAAAGCCCTTAGTACCACTACAGATGGGGGAGCTTATGATATCGATGCTCCATCCCTTGATAATACTTGATATACACTTTCTGCGCCTAGCTGAAAGGCGTTAAAGAAAAGCGCTTATGGGAGACAACCCATGTTTTTACTACAATAATTTTATTTTATATTTGAGTCTTGGAAGTTGTTTACTACTGTAGCAACCTCTCCTTATCTTAGTTTTGTGCATTGTTGTGCCTAGTAAAGTCGTTGATAGTAAGGTTCATACTAGATTTGGATTATTGCGCGATGCTGATTTCTTTCTGTTGTCACGAATTTCGACCTGCCTCTCTGTAGGTAGCTCAGAAAAATATGCTAATTTACTTGCGTGATCCTCAGATATGTACGCAACTTTAATTCAATTTGGGCATTTTCATTTGAGCAAGTCTGGTGCCTCAATAAAATCCATCTTTACGGACTGTTCTGTTTTTACAGATTCTGCCTTTTATTTCGCATTGCCTCTTTTGCTATGATGGATGAATTTCTTTGTTCCATTAATGTCCAGTAGCTTTATGCAATGTCCAGAAGTGTTAAGAATGATTGTGTCACCTCTGAACATGTTAATTTTTATTATGCACTAACCCTCTAATGAGTTGTTTCGAGTTTGGTGTGGAGGAAGTTTTCAAGGATCAAGAGAGGAGGATGATACAATATGATCAAGGAGAGTGAAAGCTCTAAGCTTGGGGATGCCCGGTGGTTCACCCCTGCATATTCTAAGAAGACTCAAGCGTCTAAGCTTGGGGATGCCCAAGGCATCCCCTTCTTCATCAACAACATTATCAGGTTCCTCCCCTGAAACTATATTTTTATTCCATCACATCTTATGTGCTTTGCTTGGAGCGTCGGTTTGTTTTTGTTTTTGTTTTGTTTGAATAAAATGGATCCTAACATTCATTGTGTGGGAGAGAGACACGCTCCGCTGTTGCATATAGACAAATATGTCCTTAGGCTTTACTCATAGTATTCATGGCGAAGGTTGAATCTTCTTCGTTAAATTGTTATATGGTTGGAATTGGGAAATGCTACATGTAGTAATTCTAAAATGTCTTGAATAATTTGATACTTGGCAATTGTTGTGCTCATGTTTAAGCTCTTGCATCATATACTTTGCACCCATTAATGAAGAAACACCTAGAGCTTGCTAAAATTTGGTTTGCATATTTGGTCTCTCTAAAGTCTAGATAATTTCTAGTATTGAGTTTTGAACAACAAGGAAGAAGGTGTAGAGTCTTATAATGTTTACAATATGTCTTTTATGTGAGTTTTGCTGCACCTAGGTTCATCCTTGTGTTTGTTTCGAAATAAACCTTGCTAGCCTAAAACTTGTATCGAGAGGGAATACTTCTCATGCATCCAAAATCCTTGAGCCAACCACTATGCCATTTGTGTCCACCATACCTACCTACTACATGGTATTTCTCCGCCATTCCAAAGTAAATTGCTTGAGTGCTACCTTTAAAAATTTCCATTATTTACCTTTGCAATATATAGCTCATGGGACAAATAGCTTAAAAACTATTGTGGTATTGAATATGTACTTATGCACTTTATCTCTTATTAAGTTGCTTGTTGTGCGATAACCATGTTTTCTGGGGACGCCATCAACTACTCTTTGTTGAATATCATGTGAGTTGCTATGCATGTCCGTCTTGTCTGAAGTAAGGGAGATCTACCACTTTAATGGTTAGAGCATGCATATTGTTAGAGAAGAACATTGGGCCGCTAACTAAAGCCATGAATCATGGTGGAAGTTTCAGTTTTGGACATATATCCTCAATCTCATATGAGAACATTAATTGTTGCTACATGCTTATGCATTAAAGAGGAGTCCATTATCTGTTGTCTATGTTGTCCCGGTATGGATGTCTAAGTTGAGAATAATCAAAAGCGAGAAATCCAAAATGCGAGCTTTCTCCTTAGACCTTTGTACAGGCGGCATAGAGGTACCCCTTTGTGACACTTGGTTAAAACATGTGTATTGCGATGATCCCGGTAGTCCAAGCTAATTAGGACAAGGTGCGGGCACTATTAGTATACTATGCATGAGGCTTGCAACTTGTAAGATATAATTTACATGATACATATGCTTTATTACTACCGTTGACAAAATTGTTTCATGTTTTCAAAATAAAAGCTCTAGCACAAATATAGCAATCAATGCTTTCCTCTTTGAAGGACCTTTCTTTTACTTTTATGTTGAGTCCGTTCACCTATCTCTCTCCACCTCAAGAAGCAAACACTTGTGTGAACTTGTGCATTGATTCCTACATACTTGCATATTGCACTTGTTATATTACTCTATGTTGACAATATCCATGAGATATACATGTTATAAGTTGAAAGCAACCGCTGAAACTTAATCTTCTTTTGTGTTGCTTCAATACCTTTACTTTGATTTATTGCTTTATGAGTTAACTCTTATGCAAGACTTATTGATGCTTGTCTTGAAAGTACTATTCATGAAAAGTCTTTGCTTTATGATTCATTTGTTTACTCATGTCATTACCATTGTTTTGATCGCTGCATTCATTACATATGCTTACAATAGTATGATCAAGGTTATGATGGCATGTCACTCCAGAAATTATCTTTGTTATCGTTTACTCGCTCGGGACGAGCAGAACTAAGCTTGGGGATGCTGATACGTCTCCGACGTATCGATAATTTCTTATGTTCCATGCCACATTATTGATGATATCTACATGTTTTATACACATTGTATGTCGTATTTATGCATTTTCCGGCACTAACCTATTAACGAGATGCCGAAGAGCCGATTGTCTGTTTTCTGCTGTTTTTGGTTTCGTAAATCCTAGTAAGGAAATATTCTCGGAATTGGACGAAATCAACGCCCGGGGTCCTATTTTGCCACGAAGCTTCCGGAAGACCGAAGAGAAGACGAAGTGGGGCCACGGGGCGCCGCCACGGTAGGGCGGCGCGGCCCAAGGGGGCCCGCGCGGCCCTAGCGTGTGGGGCCCCGTGACCCCTCCGAGGCTGCCCTTCCGCCTACATATAGTCTTCGTCGCGAAACCCCCGATACCGGGAGCCACGATACGGAAAACCTTCCGGAGATGCCGCCGCCGCCAATCCCATCTCTGGGGATTCAGGAGATCGCCTCCGCACCCCGCCGGAGAGGGGAATCATCTCCCGGAGGACTCTTCACCGCCATGGTCGCCTCCGGAGTGATGAGTGAGTAGTTCACCCCCGGACTATGGGTCCATAGCGGTAGCTAGATGGTCGTCTTCTCCTTATGTGCTTCATTGTCGGATCTTGTGAGCTGCCTAACATGATCAAGATCATCTATCCGTAATGCTATATGTTGTGTTTGTCGGGATCCGATGGATAGAGAATACTATGTTATGTTGATTATCAATCTATTACCTATGTGTTGTTTATGATCTTGCATGCTCTCCGTTATTAGTAGAGGCTCTGGCCAAGTTTTTACTCTTAACTCCAAGAGGGAGTATTTATGCTCGATAGTGGTTTCATGCCTCCATTAAATCTGGGACAGTGACAGAAAGTTCTAAGGTTGTGGATGTGCTGTTGCCACTAGGGATAAAACATTGATGCTATGTCCGAGGATGTAGTTATTGATTATATTACGCACCATACTTAATGCAATTGTCTGTTGTTTGCAACTTAATACCGGAAGGGGTTCGGATGATAACCTCGAAGGTGGACTTTTTAGGCATAGATGCATGCTGGATAGCGGTCTATGTACTTTGTCGTAATGCCCAATTAAATCTCACTATACTCATCATATCATGTATGTGCATGGTCATGCCCTCTCTATTTGTCAATTGCCCGACCGTAATTTGTTCACCCAACATGCTATTTATCTTGTGGGAGAGACACCTCTAGTGAACTGTGGACCCCGGTCCATTCTTTTACATTGAATACAATCTACTTGCAATACTTGTTCTACCTGTTTTCCGCAAACAATCATCATCCACACTATACATCTAATCCTTTGTTACAGCAAGCCGGTGAGATTGACAACCTCACTCGTTTCGTTGGGGCAAAGTACTTTGGTTGTGTTGTGCAGGTTCCACGTTGGCGCCGGAATCCCTGGTGTTGTGCCGCACTACATCCCGCCGCCATCAACCTTCGACGTGCTTCTTGGCTCCTCCTGGTTCGATAAACCTTGGTTTCTTTCTGAGGGAAAACTTGCTGCTGTACGCATCACACCTTCCTCTTGGGGTTCCCAACGGACGTGTGCTTTACACGCCATCAAGCAGCAGCACCACGGCGTGCCATGACGGCACGGCGGCACGAGCCGACCACGGCAGCGCCAAGCCGCGGTCAAGCCTGGCGTCGCCGAGCGCGAGCGCTCCAACACCACCACGGCGTGGCTCACGGCCGCACCACCGCGTCGGATTCGCCGGTGAGAGACGAATCGCCGCGAAAACCCCACGGCCGTGCGGGGGAACGCGATGGGGGTGAACCAAGGAGAAGACGAAGACCAGATCGAGACGGTGGATCTGGTGCGCCGTCGAGAGGCGATCCAGATCCGCACCACCTCGTCGCCGGCAAGGGCCAGAGACGGCCGGAATCGTGCGGCGACGACGGTGGCGACGCGAGTCGCCAGAGGAGGATTAGGGTTAGGGTTCAGACACGCGCGAGCGAGGAGGAGAGAGTGAGCGACCGCTCGGGTCGGTTGGACCCGAGCTGGTCTAACCCAACCCGCTGGGCCTCACTGACATGTGGGCCCAGGGGCATTTTTGCCATTTCAAAAATTCATTTAAAATACAGAAACTTTGAAAATGCACCATAAATGTTTCCTAGCTCTAAAAAATAATTAAAAATATGAAAACCACTCAGTATAAAAAACTCTATCATAATAAAATATGAAGTAGAATTTTTGAAGATAAACAAGAATAAGTTCAAATTTGATGATTAAAATAATCATTTAAAATCGCATATATTATTTTCAATAATGAAAATAAGTCCATGAATTCTTTCAGACTTTAAAAACACCTTGACAACATTTCAAGGTTGTATTTGCCCTAAATAGAGTATCTCCAAATTATTCTTAGTATTAACCTCTCACATGAAATATTAACGACATCGGAAGGGGGGAACAAACCCTAAAAATGGAATCATGCATCAATGCTTCTTTAACCATTGCCCTTATCTGGACAATGATGCTATTTTTTCAAGCAACGAGAGGACAAGGGTCAGTCCACACCATCCAACCGCAACACTTTGCGGTGTTCGAGCAAGTTCATCACTTGCTCATGTCATTTGAGTATCTTTATCAAATTACTTGCAAAGTACTATGATTATCATTATTGCATAAAAACCAAAACCACTATTTTCATAACTATGAATATGACTATGTGGTTGGCAATGGAACCATGGATTGTGTTGATATGGTGGAGGTTCCATTGCAAGGGTTTATATCCATCTAGGATTAAACAACAAATGTCGTCCAGTGATTCTTGTGCCGTAATACCCGTTCTAACCATAAGATCCGGAGTGGGTCGGAGTAGTCAAAAGTGTTTCCACCTCTCGTTCATCAACGGATGCGCTTTATCGTAGTACACTTGTAATCCAAGGGGGCAAGCGGTGAGGCTGGGGAGTCCTAAGTCCCCACGGCATTGTCCGTAGTACACTTGTCGCCCGATGGAGCAAGCGGTGAGGCTGGGGAGTCCTAAGTCCCCACGGTATTGCGGTCTATGATGGGTTGCAACTGCCGGCGTAGGAATGTATGGTAGAGCCCTGCATTGTCGTCGTGGTCGGGGCCCATCCTTAAATGGTGTAAGTGAACCGGTGTGGACCCAGGGTCGGAGATTACAACAAAGGGTGGGTGTTCGAGGTAGCGAAGGAACATGATTGGCTAGACCTTATACCGGGCCTCACACCGAAGGAAGTGTGGACGGGAAAGCTGCCCGGTTGGCACCAAGGTTAAGATCTCTTATGGGTAAAGCAACACACCTCTGTAGAGTGTAAAGAACCGTGACCTGTCACTCCCTGTTCCGGGATTTGGAACTGCGAACGCTGCCGGAAAGGAACTCCATGAAGTTCTAGTAAACCGGTGAAGGCTGACGAACATAGTTCTTCGGAATAAAAACAACCTCTTGAAGAAATGTTTATCAAAACTTGCATTGGTATTAGACTTTCTGGTCTAATGTCGTAGCTAGTGCATTAAACACCTCTTTTCTATAATGAACTTGTTGAGTACGCTCGTACTCATACCACTCTTAAATCCCCTGCTTAGATTGTCTGAACCACTTGGAGGAGGACAACGACAATCCTGAAGGAGCCGACATCATCGGCTATGAAGAACCGGACCTCTCTGGAGGTGTCGAAGGGGTAGACTACCTTATAGTCTACGGAACCGGGGAGGGTTCTGGTGGAGAACAAGCTTAGACCGATAGGAAGTAGTAGTACCCGAGCAGTACGAACTTCTAGTACTTAACTGCTCGTTGAAATAAATGTACCACTTATTAAGACTATTATATTGTAAGTTAAGTTGGGTTCGTCTCGAACCCAGGAGTATCCCTCTTAGGACCCAAGAGGAGCTCCGAGAGGATATGTACATTATGTTTGTAATAATAAATGAATGAGTTATGGACCTGCTATGTTCTGTTGTACTACTCTGAGGGATGTAATATTTGTGGAATGGTACTTCGTGAATGTTATATCAACGACTGGCATACTACAACCTGCAGTGGTATGCAGGGTCAGCACAGCTTGGTATCGAGCAAAAGCTTTGACCTTAGGTTGGAACCTAGTAAATGGGACGAAACGTTAGGAGTCAAATAGGATTAGTAAAGAATTCTCTAAAAATATGGTGTATATTCACTTGAGAATAAAACAATCATATGTTTTAGTGCTATAATTCTTTACCTAGGTTCAGGCCGCCCTTCGGCTAACAGCCCTATGCCCCGCTTCGGTGGATTATCTTGGAGGCACAAAGTACATATTCTACAGGGATGGGTGGACGCTTTGATCAGCTCCTAGACCTCCTGGTCTTCCTATTTCTTTTCCTCTCTCAAGCTGAATCTTGCCCTTGACGTTGTCAAGAACGCGGCTCAAGTTCTCTCTTCTCTCTTCTTATGTTCACTCTTCAAAAGTAGGTCTCTTGTCCAAAAGTCGTTCCCCTGTCCGACCATCGATCCTCTCTCTCTCTCTCTCTCTCTCTCTCATTGATTCTAGGCATATATACCTCCGGAGATGGTCTCAACGGCTGGTCCGAGCATCGCCCAAGAGCGTTCCCGGGATCAATCGGGAGGAGCCACGTGGGCGACATGCAGATGGGTGGGGCGCGTGGCCAATGGATGGCCACAGGCGGTGCGCTGACGTCCATGATGATGGCGTGACAGCTCAGGCAGCGAGCTGTCACTCTTGTCCGCAGTGCAGGCCTCTGTCAGTCTGCTCCATGATAGCGCGCAGTGGTGCATGCGCCTCACCTCTTCCCCTGGCAAGTATTGACTTGTACAATCGAGCCCAGCTGTCCCCTACTCCCTATCCTCGCTTGGCCAAGGAGAGGAGGCTTCTGAGCCCTTCCTGGGGCGGTCCGAGCCATGCCTTGGCCTGGTTGCCCCGCTTCCGAGTCCTTAGCCTTTCTCCACGGGACGCTCCCGGGAGGAGGCCAGGGGAAGATCCTTCCCCAGTTTGTCCTATTCTACGTGTCATGTCTGTTTGTTCAGACTTGCCTTTGTCTAGGAGCGCTTGTTCTCCACTGGGTTGCCTACATCAAAGGGCGAATCTTAGTGTAGTTAGGACGTTTTTACCACGAGTCATACCTAGGCTGATTATCGGGGTTGCATCTGAGATGCCATGGGCTAGAGTAAATAAATTATTAAGTAAATAAATATGGACCCTGGGTCCCATTACGCCGACATGTAACAACAATTATTAAGTAAATAAATATAGACCAAAGCATTAAGCTAGATGATTGTGCCGTTGTTCTTGAATGAATCACTATACATGTATCTTTACTTTCCCCTTTCTGTCACTGAGATTTCGCGGTAGCACGCCGTTCTCCACTCATCTCACCTCTTCCCTTGACCGATCCGATGGACATGGGTACCTGCAGATCATCGAATAGAGGCAAAGAGACAAGGATACAAGATTGCAAAACTCCTATTCAATTTTTACACATATTTATGAGATTAGATGCATATAACCGCTACGACGATTCACCCCAACCCATAGTCCGTAAGGACTACTCATGAATAATATCAAGATCAAAGATAGAAATAATTGTGGAAAATACTTTGATTGAAACCACAATATTCTTACAATGATATCTCTATTACAATAGTGATGGCTATGGCTATGGAGGAGATGGCAAATACTTGGATTGAAATCACAATATTCTTAGAATGAGATCTCTGTTACAATAGTGATGGCTGTGACTATGGAAGAGATGGGATATGGAATGTATGAACTATGGTGGTGGGTTTCCTTCGGTGTGGTGTAGATGGATCTGATGGATGGCGGCTCTACTTAGCGACGAATGTCTCTCTTTCTGGCGTCGGGTCCTTCACAGAACATATAGGGTTTGACCTCGGGAAGGTTGCAGTGGCCAGTACGGCCGGGAGGACGGTACGGGTGGGACTTGCTTGTACCGTTGTCCGCTAAACTCTCTGGAACCACCTTTCGACGCCTGGTCAACTTTGTTGTACTTGTGACGCGGTTTTATTGAGTTATTGCGGGTCCATTTGCCATTATGACAAGATTTCCTGCACACCATTCAAATATAGAAGAGATTGCACATCTTTGCAATAATTAGTCATGAATGACCTTTTAGTAATACTTTTGCAACACTCAAGGGAACTAATAGTACACACGAGTAGATGACTACCCGTTCCTTCAACTCAATAGCTGAAATTGGGATTTATAACTCAAATCGTTCATAAGCCAGCGGAGGTGTTAGCATTCCAAGATTATGCACCAAAGTTTGTAGACAAGTTTTAAGCAATATCATACTTGATTCACAACATTACAGCTTGGCATGCATCTCACTTACCACTAGACTTGAGTTCAATCAAAAAATTCCTATCAAGAGTGCTATCAAGTCGATATCTATGGAGTTAATTATCTCCAAAGTTAAACCCTTAAGACATCGGTCAACATACAAGTCATAATTCTAGACTTTTTCCTATTTTACTTGTTTGGTAATATTATTTCCAAGGCAAAACTCAGTTAACTAAATAAACTAGAGGAAGAGATATCACAATTAATTAAACACACAAATAAAAGCTCTACTCCAATTGTTTCAAATAACTCCCACTAATACCATATCTTAATAAGTCTACTAACTAGCAAAAACAATTTCAAACTTCCAAAGTGGAAGATACAAGACATACCTCTTATAGATGACTTCAAATTTCTATTCCTTATGACATGTTCTTCAAAACTCTTAGTAGACCGCTCTCATTAATAATATCAAAGCAAAGAGGCAATTGTAAATCCACTTTTTCAAGAACAAGGATAAAAGGAAAAATATTTTTGTATTTTTCTGAATTTGGGGTTGAGAGGGAAAAAGAAATAGATTGGCGACAAAGTAAGGAACTAAAAAAAATAAAAAAAAGGAAAATGAACTAAAATAGAAAGCAAATAAAACCAAAGTGTTGGAACAAACCAACATGAGTGCTTCAAAGCTCTTTCAAAGAGATGGAGTACAAACTTATTCAACACAAATAAAAATTCTTGAGGAACACATTGCTATCCCTCTTGTTGAGCTCATCGTGGCGGTGGAGGATAGTTCCCAAAGTTCCATTGGCTGCTCCAATGATTGAACATGAAAGCGAGATCGTTGGTGGAATCTCGAAGGCTGATGGCGAGGTTGCTCGATCATGTTCTCAATGCTTCCTTCGAGTGCGTACATGTCCTGATAGGTGGTGAAGTCATGGAGTGACTGCTACTCTTGTTCAGGTCCTGCATGTTCTTCTTCAACTTCTTCTCCTCTGGGTTCATTTTGTTGTTGTGGTAGATTTGCCTCAACCTGCGCGTCATAATGCAAACACCCATCCTCGATAAAGAATATTCCATTAGGATAATGGGCAACGATCAAGTGATCAGCTCCCAGTATGGTGAAGTAATATTCAACATTTATCTTTCTAACCATACCATATGCATTTAGAGTAGTAAAACCAAGGCGGCAAGGGCCTTCCAATGCTCGTAAATTACTCACATCGATGTTAAGTTCTCGTCTCAGGACGGTGATGACTCCCCCTCCGCATATGGGGCCCCGAGCTTTAAGTGCTTGGTGGTTCAGGTAGATGATGAGAAGGGCACCCAAATTTGGACAGATGTTGCTATTTGGGAACGCGGCCTTTACGAGGATCATCATGTCCTCTTCATTGTTTCTTGTGAAATCACCATGTGCGTGCAAGGTGTTAGCAATAACATTGTACAAATAGCAAATAGCAGGTCACTCAATATTATTCCCCTGAGGGAGTGTGTTAGATACTTTCATCCTACTAAATTAATTCAGAGGAGACGGATTTAAAGTAAAGCAAGCGAAACGGTTGGCGGAGGTGCTGTTCTCAAAGCCAAAGTAGTGGCACCACTAATCTAGGGTTATTTCATACTGGATATCCGGTCGACACCTGGTTGATTTTCCTCCGGGGTGTGCTACTTTCCCACAGTATGCTTCAAGGTGTTAAGGAACTCGAGTGTCAAGCGGTGATAGGTAGCGGCCTCCTGAAAAACAAAAGTGAAGCAAACAAACATTGTTGCAAAGAATATTGAAATCATGACGTAATACTAGTTGGTTCAGAATATGGGGCATGCCCATGTTATCAACTTGATCTTGCGGCTCTTGAGGCTGTTGCAACGATTGAGTTGGCGTTGATCATCAAACTCGATGCCAAATGTAGCATGGGTGTTCTCAACCGGTGGTGCAGCTCGTGGAGCCACGGCACGTGTGTGGCTCCTCGTGTTCATCTAAAAAGTAATCATTAGTTATGTATCTTTAAACACAAATTAAAACTTCAACAAAAATAAAAAATTATGATCTGATAGAAATAGACATATGATCATCCTCTACACATCTTTAAAAGAATCTCCTCAAATTTCGAAATCTAACATGCTCACTAGGGTAATGAAGTTGATAATAAGACCTAAGTCTAGATTGATAATGGCAAAAGCTAGAATATGGATTTGCTGGAAATAAGTTGGGGATCGGAGGAGAAACGTTCCATGGTTCGATGAAGAGTAAGGAATCGAATAAAAAACAAACAGGTTTGCAGATCCAATGGACCTGGTTTAGAGTTTGGAGGAGAAAGAGAGAGAATATGAAAATCTGGGTTTAGGTTTTCCTCTTCCCATGCTTAAGTTGCATCCCAAGCTCGGTACGGGCGGACGGTACAACACAACCCGCCCATACTGGGTGTCGCTGCCTCAGATTGAGTTGGTACACTCGGTACTGTCGCGCGGCATGGTCGTACCGCCCCCCCCCCCCCTCCGTACAGGTGGTCGCTAAAGTTATTGGATCCTTACCGAAAATTTGATGTTTTGTCGACGGAGTGGTACGGGCGGCCGGTACGGGTGAGTACCCCTGTATCGATGGTCGCTGAAGTTACAGATGGTTTCGACGAAAACTTGCAATGGTCATAATTATTACTGGAACCTACGAAACTTGAAAACTTGAAGTGGTACGGGCGCGTGGTACGGTCTGGCGCCACCGTACCAATGGTCACAATTCTTATTGGAACCTACGAAACATTCAATTTCTTTGCATTCTTTCACATGCCTTTGCACATCAACATACCCTCAAAAATGACTAAGAAAAAACAGCAGTTCGTAAAACTTTAAGAATGCTCAAGTGTTATATAAAATCAAGAGGCATAAGAGTTTATTTCTTCTCCTCTTTTCCAAAGGATCTCATGAACACTCTTTATGAGAAATAAAAAAAAACAGACAAAAATAAAACTGAAACAAGAACTAGTAAAATAAATTTATGAAACATGGGCTGCCTCCCATGTAGCGCTTCTAGTTAAAGTCAATTATCTTGACCCAAATGGTGATCATCTTGAATTTGGAAGTGGAAGACCCACTCCAAAGTAATTTTCTTTTAAGGTGATGATCCCATTGTGATCGTGCCTGGCCTTCTTATTTCTAGGAAAGTGTACTACAAATGGTTTTTTAGATGGCAGCCAAATTCTCACATTCCCTTCATGCTAATTGATTAGATCTTTAATAGTTCTAAGAAATGTCCTTCCTATGATTACAGGAGTTGTAGGGTCTTTAGGCATGTCCACAATAACAAGATCAATAAGAGCGGGGTATCCTTTAATTTCTACTACAATATTATCTTTAATTCCTATAGCTTGTTTATAAGTTGAATCAGCTAAGTGAAGTCTTAGGTCAGTTGTTTTAAATAGCCCCAATTTTAAGTTATCAAATAATATCTTTGGAATAGTTGAGACGCTTGCACCAAGATCACAAACTGCAGCAACCTCATTTACTCCAATATGAATTTTAATAGTGGGTTCAAATATATCATAAAGCTTAGCTAGGAGTTTTTTAGTTAGCTTCTTATACTTTTGTTCTAACTGATGAAATTTCATGCTACTTCATGAATAAATTGTCAGTACATAGTACTATTACCTTGATCAATTCTGGGATTCTTTACGGTGATCATCTTCACGAGATCTTCCATGGAATAGTCCAGTGATGGAGCATTGCTATAGTCCAGTTCTTAAGGCGCTCTGTATTCTTCCTTGATCCTCATTATCTTGAGATCTTCAATGGGGTTTGGATCGGGCTTCCGTGAAAATCTTGCAAGTATTATAGTTTGGCTTTTAGCTATCTTGCCCAATTGTGCCTAACCCCCGGAGGAAGTCCGGGGCCAGGGAGATGGGAGGAGCACCACAGGGAGGAAGAACACATGTCCAGATCTAATGCCGAAGGCTCGACGGGGCGACCTCCGAACCAGGCCTGCACTCACCGCCCCTTATTCGTCCACACGGCCGAAGAACGCAGATCGCAGCACCGGCGCCGCCACCCCCCGCCAGGTCGGCGATGCTCCACCCCGCGCCCAAGGCCGCCGCCCTGCATCCATGGATTCCGCCCGGTTCGTGGCGCACAACCCGGCCACCAGCCACCACTCCCAGGCGACGGCGAGGCCGGGCCGGAGAGGGGAGAGATGGGAGGAGGGCCAGCACCGAGTCCCCGAGCGAAGGCCATCCCCCCCACCCGGTTGCCTTTCCTCCCTGCAGCTGCGCATGGGGGCCTGAGAACAGCTCCCCGATGCCCCCATCATCGGCGCCGCACGGCCTTGCCGGCGGCCGCCTCCAGGGGCGATGAGAAGGGGAGGGAGGTTGAGGGGAGGTGGCGGTGGCACCCGATTTAGGGTCCCCCCCCCTCCCGGTCGCCTGGATGGGCGATGTGAGGGAGAGAAGGGGACACCGGTCATCATGGAGCATGCTCACTCGAAAAGCAGTTGCCGTGCATACTAAAATCGGAACTGCATGCAAATGTGTAATAATCATGGAGTATTCGGTTAGAAGTCTTACTAACACATCCTCTTCTTATTCTTGATGGATTTCATAAGGCAGCCATGTATACACGGTTCGGGTGGTGCGCACAAGCAACCTTCCGTAGCCAGCCAACTTGTCGTCCATGCATCTTTGTTTGTGGTTATAGATATTTCATTCAAGTGTGAAGCATATTGGGGAATAACAGAATTCGGCAGCAATACCGGACTTGATAACCATGAACAGAAGTGGCATACTCTATCAATTGCAGACGCTGGCGGTGATCCTAACAAATCTATGATACATTGTACTAAATTAATTAATATCTAACCAGTAAAAATGCTTTCTTATTGTATCAGAGGTAAGCATGTAAGGCTAACCATAATGGTAGTATCTTAGGTTGTATCATGCACCATAGGCTCATAAAAATGCTGATGTGGCATCAAATTACGGAGGAGAAATATGATTAAAGTATCATAGGTAGATACTGTATAACAGGGCATGTTACGAGAAAATTTAATGTTAAATAGATCTTGTACATAGATTTGCATTGAGATTCTACAAAATAATAAATTTATAAAAATATGATACTACTCTATAATACTACCCATGATACTACTATATGATACTATGCACTATGGCAAGCCTAAGGGGGAAGATCTATTGCATGAAGCATGTAACAAAAATACTCGCTAATACGACAAAAATTACTTTAAACATGCACCTGAAATCAAAGCGTGGACCTAACAGTTAATTATGGGAGTGTCTAAATATCAGCTACCTGAAAATGCAATTCGGCATACTCTATCAATTCGTTGTGGGCTTCAAAGCTAGGGCATTGAAGGCGAGGCAGCAGCCTAGCCTTTTCCTCGCCCACGCTATTGCCATCGTCCTAGTCCTCCCTGGGCACCCGCCTTCTCCCGACCTACGCCATGAGAGAAAGCTGGCCCATCCGTAAGACGAGGCACGATGGCGAGGCCGGCTTATCGTGTGGCGCCAAGAAGCTGCGGCAAGGCCGCTACGTCTCGGTGGTGTTTGCGCGCCAGCTATGGGTGGAGAACCGACCGGTGCGATGGTCAAATGCCAACCTACCCAGAGGAGGTTCTTGAGAGGGTCACTTTGTTTTGTGACAAATACGGTGTTGAAGTTCCTTCAATGGATGGTAATGTGCTTTATGGAAAATCAACATGGTATGCTTGTGCCAAAAATGAAACAAATGATGACGACTTCAGAAGAGAAATATATATTTGTGTCATCGATCAAATTAGTCAAAAGCATAATAATCAGTTTGATGAGGTTAATATAGACGTACTGATTGTCAGCCTTGAGTCCGTCAGACTCATTTGCTTCTTTTGATGCACGGAAGGTACACGACTTAGCTGAGTTCTACCCTAAAGATATAGACCCTTTGTTTAAAATAAGTGACTTAATTTTTTCTAGATAAGGATGTATCTACAACCTAAAAACACGTTTAGATACAACCATATCTCGGCAAAGTTGAGCCACTTATTTTTGGACGCAAGGACTATTAGAAAAAAAAAACAAGAAATGAAGCAACATTCGTAATCTACAGCTTTTGCATCTTAATTAAACCACTGCATATATTACTAGTCCAAGAAAAACTGCAGAAGGTGGCAGCACCTTGATCCACAACAAAATTTTAGAGCAGTCCATCACAGAAAATTAAGAAGTCATGCCTCACACAAGACCCTTCCCTTCAGTGTGATAACAAATAAGTGCAGCGAGATCATTCCATGGCCCTGGCTGAATAATCATGCAGAATGCTCACTCGAAAAGCAGTTGCCGTGCATACTAAAATCAGAACTGCCTGCAAATGTGTAATAATTATGGAGTATTCGGTTAGAAGTCTAACTAACACATCTTCTTCTGTTCTTGATAGATTTCATAAGGCAGCCATGTATACACGGTTCGGGTGGTGCGCAGAAGCAACCTTCCGTAGCCAGCCAACTTGTCGTCCATCTTTGTTTGTGGTTATAAGTATTTCATTCAAGTGGGAAGCATATTGGGGAATAACAGAATTCGGCAGCAATACCGGACTTGATAACCATGAACAGAAGTGGCATACTCTATCAATTGCAGACGCTAGGCTTTGTCTTTAAATATGTGCGACCTGTGCGTTACCCAATGATCACATCGACTAGTGCAGGCTAATTGAGCATGGAGGCCTCAATTCCGGTGATCGACCTGTTGTCGCCAGGTTCCGCGGGTGCCATCGCCGACGCTTGCGGCAGCCACGGCTTCTTCAAGGCCGTGAACCACGGCATGGACGTGGGCATCGTGGAGACGCTCGAGGCCGAGGCGATGTCCTTTTTCGCGCTGCCCGAGGGTGACAAGTTGAGCAGCTCTGCCGACCTCAGCAAGCCGCTCGGCTACGGCTGCCGCAGCATCGGCACCAACGGCGACGTGGGCTCGGTGGAGTACCTGGTCGTGTCCACCGTTAATTCCAACTCAACTATGCCCATCGCACTTTGGTATGTTACATACATAATTAATCTCCACCTGCTCTCTGTTTAATCTAAGGAAATATATGTTACTCCCTCTGATTCATATTACTTGCTATTAAAATGGATGTATCTATAATTAAAACGTATCTAGGTACATCTATATTAGTGTTAAGTAATATGAATCCGAGGGAACTCACGTGTTAATTATCAACGAGTGCAGCAACGCGCTGGATGAGTACATGAGGATAGTGCAGGAGGTGGCGGGGAGGGTGCTTGTGCTGATGGCGGAAGGGCTGGGGATGGAGGACACGGACGTGTTCAGGGGCATGGTGCAGAGGAACGGCAGCGACGAGTTGCTACGTGTGAACCACTACCCGCACTCGCTGCGGCTGGAAGCGCCGGGCTCCACAGGGTTCGGCGAGCACACGGACCCTCAGCTCATGTCGCTGCTGCGCTCCAACTCCGTCTCGGGGCTGCAGATCGCGCTGCTCGACGGCACCTGGCTCCCCGTCGCGCCCGACGCCGAGTCCGTTTTCATCAACGTCGGAGACGTCATGCAGGTCCTCACCAACGGTAGGTACAGGAGCGTGAGGCACAGGGTGGTGGCACAAGCTGGGGAAGGCGTCCTGTCAAGGCTCTCCATGGTGTACTTCGGCGGCCCTGCGCCGACGGAGTGGATCGTGCCCCTACCCAAGCTGTTGCGGCCGCTGGACATCATCTTGTACAAGGGATTTGTGTGGGACGAGTACAAGACGGCCGCGCGCAGGACCAAGCTCGCCGCCTGCAGACTAGAACCTGTTGGTTTTGCCCTAGATCCTTGCGAGCTCGTGACCTGAAACACAGCGAGAAACAACAGATACAAGAACCCTAGATCGAACGAGAGAAGAACGATTTTCGTTGGTGCATATCTCTTATTTTTCCTTCCTTGCTTCTCTAACTTTTATAGACGTTTTACAGATAGACTCCACGCCCAACACGGCTCACAAACCGAACCCAACACGACGTGACCCGTACGTATACGGTTTAAACCTTCCTAACCGAACGACAAGCTTAACTTCTACAATCACCTCCTTAAGCTTGTCGCTTCTTGTCTTCCTTTATTTCTTGAACACCAACCTTGCACCTCATTTCTTGAAACTTCGGCCTACTCAACGCCTTTGTCAAGATATCTGCAAGTTGCTCGTTTGTGCAAACATATTGCACATCTATGCTTCCAGCTTCCACACAGTCTCGGATAAAATGATATCGAATTTCAATGTGCTTCGTTCGCTCATGAAATACCGGATTCTTGCAAAGTGCAATAGCTGACTGGTTATCTATCCGGAGCACCACTGGTTCCACCTCCTTCTTCATCATCAGATCAGCCAATAGCCTTCCTAACCACAAAGCCTGGCACGCTGCTGAGCTTGCAGAAATATATTCTGCTTCACATGAGGAAAGTGCCACTACTTTCTGCTTCTGAGAGCACCAACTGATCGGGTTGCAGCCAAGGTAGAATACCATTCCGGATGTACTTTTCCGATCATCTATGTCACCTGCCAAATCACTATCCGAATAACCATGTACCTTCAGCCCTTCTTCTCCTTTTTCATACACGCATCCATGATCCAAAGTCCCCTTGACATACCGCAACACTTGCTTCACAGCTGCAAGATGTTCAGTAGTCGGTTTCTCCATGAAGCGACTCACAATGCCAACAGAGTGAGCTATATCTGGCCGTGTATGAATCAGGTAGCGTAGACTTCCCACTATGCTTCGGTATTGAGTGCTATCCACGAGAGGATTCGAGCTCTCCTTGCTCAACTTTGCTCGTGGATCCATGGGAATCAAAGTTGGGTTACAATCTTTCATCCCACACTTGTCCAAGATCTTTGCTGCATATGCCGCTTGACTCAAGGAAATTTTACCGGAGCTTTGATGCACTTCAATACCAAGATAGTAGCTGAGCAAACCAAGATCACTCATGCTAAACAGCGTCTTCATCTGATTTTTGAAAGCATCAATTTCTTTAGCACTTCCTCCAGTGATGATTAAATCATCAACATAAACTCCAACCAAGAGTCTTTCTCCTCTTCGGCTTCTCTTATACACAGCATGCTCTAATGGACACTTTTCAAAACCAAGAGCAACTAGTGATTTGTCCAGTTTCGAATTCCATGCCCTAGGCGCTTGACGGAGTCCATACAACGCCTTGTGCAATTTCAGCACCTTGTGCTCTTCTCCTTTCTTCTCAAAGCCAGGCGCTTGGGCCACATACACCTCCTCAACTAGATCGCCATTCAGAAACGCTGATTTCACATCCATGTGATGCACTTGCCATCCTTCTTGAGCTGCAATAGCTATCAGCAATCTCACTGTTTCCAGTCGAGCTACAGGTGCAAACACCTCTTCAAAGTCTATGCCCTGCCTTTGCACATAACCTTTTGCTACTAAGCGCGCCTTATGCTTCACAACTTCTCCTTTACTATCCCTCTTCAATTTAAAGACCCACTTCAAACCAATAGCTTTGTGACCAGCAGGCAATGTGGTCAATGTCCACGTCTTGTTATCATTGATAGATGACAACTCTTCTTCCATAGCACGTCTCCAACTTGGCACATCCTTTGCTTCATTGTAGTTTCCTGGTTCTTCTATTCCGAGAAGACATAGCCCAGAATACTCAAAATCTATAGGAACCGTATCCCTGTAGATTGAGGAGACATTGCGTAGACGTAGTGGTTCACTCTCCGAGGATGCACCCACCGACGCAGCCGCCGGCGTCCTTGGAGAGTTCGGCGCAGCCTGCACAGGCGTTGCCGGGGGATCTTCAGGGTTCCAAACTTCAAGCTCAGGATAGTGGTCTGCAAAACCATCACCATCTTCGGTCAGACCATCATCGACAGGTGTATCGAACACACCAATATCCTCTGAGTTCTCTATCTCCTGTGGATCATCGCGCAGACCATCCTTAGCCACCTCAACTCCTGCATCAAGGTGAGTAGAAAACTCAACAACAAACGGCTCATTATTAGCATTAGCCCCGTCCGGTTCGTTGTCCCATCTCCAAGCTTTTTCTTCCTCGAACACCACATCTCTAGAAATGTGAAGTTTCTTTGTCACCGGATCATACATCCGATATGCCTTTGAGTGAGCAACAGTCTCATAGCCGATAAAGACCATCTTTGTGCTGCGATCTTCAAGCTTGGTTAGGTGAGGTGTTGGCTTCTTGACGTGTCCAATACAACCGAACGTCCTCATATGCGCCACATTTGGCTTCCTCCCATAGATAGCTTCATACGGAGTCTTATCAGGCACACTCTTTGTAGGTGCCCTGTTTAGCAGGTATACTGCCGTGGTAACCGCCTCTCCCCAAAACGAGTTTGGCAGATTCTTGCTCTTGAGCAAACTGCGAGCCATAGCCACCACAGTTTGATTTCTTCTCTCAACTACTCCGTTCTGCTGAGGTGAGTAAGGAGCAGTAAGGAACCTCTTTATACCCTTCTCTTCACAGTAGTCATTGAACTCCCTTGATGTGAATTCTCCTCCACGGTCAGTGCGTAAGGAGCGCACTTGCAGCTTTAGCTCCATCTCTGTCGCTGCCTTTACCTTCAGGAATGCCTCGAAAGCCTCATCTTTGCTTCTTATCAAGACTATCCACATGTACCGTGAGAAATCGTCCACTATCAGGAGAAAGTACTTCTTCCCCGCATTTGTGGCCGGTGTGATCGGACCACATAGATCACCGTGGAGTAGTTCCAACGGTGTAGACGCCCTGAAGCTTGACGCAGCTGGGAATGACGCCCTATGCTGTTTCCCAACGAGGCAACCATCGCAAACACGCTCTAGCTGATCAATGTGTGGCATCCCTAGCACCATCTCCTTGTCAGCTAGCTTCTTTAGGGCATGAAAGTTCACATGACCGTACCTTCCATGCCACAGCCATGAAGCTTCCCTTGATTTTGCTACCCAGCACTCCGGTTTGGATTCATTGATATTCAGAATATACAACCGGTTGCTCGAGCGTTTAACCTTTGCAAGCACTTTCCTTGCCCTGTCCCATAGAGTCATATAACCATCGACGACCAAAGTTTTGCAGCCATATTCATCTAGCTGACCAATACTTACTATATTACTCTTCAACCGTGGTATGTAATACACCTCGGTGAGTATTCGATGCTCGCCGTTTTGGCACTCAAACAGGATAGAGCCTTTTCCGCATATTTCTACTATGGAGCCATCTCCGAACTTAACTGAACCAGTGACACCTCTGTCAAGCTCAGTGAATTTTTCTTCGCAGCCTGTCATGTGGTTACTGGCTCCGGTATCAAGGTACCACCGCGTGTTCTGATTGCCTTTAAGCTTTGGGAAAACCTTCCTCTCATGCAAGAATACTCTGCTACGGTTCAGACAAGCATCATCTAATGTCAGAACGCAGGTTTCTGCCAACAGCATGTGTTCCTCATGATCATCGCCTCTCTTTGCCAGATTAGCCTTCAGCCTTCTATCTGGTTCCTTGCAGTCCTTTGCAAAGTGCCCCTTTTTATTGCAGTTGAAGCACTTCACCTCCGAAACATCATGATCGGGGGGCCTGCGTTCATCGACAAAACGGTCACCCTTGCCATGGCTAGGGTTTCGCGGACGTGCTTGCCCACGGTCCTTTCCGCCACCACGACCATCATTGTTCTTACTGCCTGAGGCTTGGTATTTCTTCCTCTCTTTTGCTACTCGAGCTTCCATCTCAGCATGTGTATACAGCAGTTTTTCACCGCTGTCCTTTGCTTCTTTCTTCCCCTTCTGATTTTCCTCGTGCGTCCGCAATCTGCCGATCGCTTCAGGCACAGTCATCTTGGTGATGTCTGTGAACTGCTCGATGGTCCCGATAATATCTGTGAATTTATCCGTGACCGAGGCAAACAGTTTCTCTACGACCTCCGTGTCTGTGACTTTGCCGTCAAGAGACTTGATCTCACTGACCAGGTTCGTGATCTTCACAGAATATTCGGCGATCGTCTCTCCTTTTGACATCTCCAACTTGTTAAGCTGCCGCTTTAGCACTTGTGCACGGGCGCGCTTTACTTTGTCTTCGCCGATCCTCATCTCCCGGATTGCATCCCAAGCCTCCCTTGCCATCGCATAGTACTGCGAGGGTCATCACCATCGAGTCCGGTACCGGACGCGAGAGGGCCGCCATAGCGCCCCCATCGACTTCTTCGTCGACATCTTCCTCGCCTTCTATCGCCTTCCCGGACACGGAGGTTTCGAAGGATGAACTTCATCTTGGTGGCCCAAACCAGATAGTTTGTGTCGTTCAGCATCGGGTATTGGATCGGCACGGCGTTCGTCCTTGGCATCATCGCAAGCGGCTTGCTGCTTGATTGCGATTCGACCAGAGCCTTCTTCGCCGCCTCCGCCTTTGCCTTGTCGTCGTCCGACATGTGCTCTCGGCCCGGCTAGGCCTCGAGTTCTACCAGGGCTCTGATACCACTTGTTGGTTTTGCCCTAGATCCTTGCGAGCTCGTGACCTGAAACACAGCGAGAAACAACAGATACAAGAACCCTAGATCGAACGAGAGAAGAACGATTTTCGTTGGTGCATATCTCTTATTTTTC
Organism: Lolium rigidum; assembly: GCF_022539505.1. NCBI lineage: Eukaryota > Viridiplantae > Streptophyta > Magnoliopsida > Poales > Poaceae > Lolium > Lolium rigidum. Next base: position 42,958,595 of record NC_061510.1, on the reverse strand, counting down.
CTTCCTTGCTTCTCTAACTTTTATAGACGTTTTACAGATAGACTCCACGCCCAACACGGCTCACAAACCGAACCCAACACGACGTGACCCGTACGTATACGGTTTAAACCTTCCTAACCGAACGACAAGATTGTACGTATACGGTTTAAACCTTCCTAACCGAACGACAAGATTAACTTCTACAGAACCCTTCCTGCTCCAGCAGCTCGCCGCCCGAGAAACACCCCAGTCCGCAACCGTCTTGCTACTGAATACTACTACTGCTACTACTCCGGAGTAGAGGTATCGATTAGGCCTCTATGTAATATCTATTGTTCCCTCCATCTCGTCAAATTTGTCTAAAATTTGAATGTATCTACTTACGAGATGGTGCCTACGCACATTCAAATTTTAATATTTATTTATCGGGTGAAAATTCGTAGCGTTCCTATTTGCTACTATATAAGTACGTGTGATGACCGGAAATGGCTAACGGAACCCAGGTACGGCGAGGATGAAAACATAGCCAATGACAGAGCACCACGTTTTATACAACATATATATTTGTGGCAGGTATATGATGTGTATTTCTCTGACGCATCACATCTTATATCTTATATTTTATATTTACTAATTGGAGACTCTCATCAAGCCACCAGGTTAATCCTGGAGGTTATCAAATTTTAACCATCGGATTACCCTTCAACTCATCTACAACCCGTCGGATGTCATTCTTGAGAGACGTGAAGCCTCTCCTTCTTAGAAAGAATAAAAACTCTAATCGTGTTCCATCTTCTCAAACCTGGTGAATACAAGATCGATCTATCGGAGATGCCGCCTCTACCTTATTCCTCACCGCAGCCTCCATATCATGGAGGTCGTGCGTCATGGCCGCAGCAGGTAGCGGCCCAAGTTTTGCGCCGTCTCCGACCTCTGGTGCAGTGTTGGCCCTCTGCTACTCGGCTGACCTAGAAGTAATCTGGTCGATCTGAGGTGTAATGTGATCTACTATTTTCAGTTAATCAGATCGTGTGCTGCTGAACACGTATCAGTTGATCACCTCAATTGCTGAGTCCGCACATCAGCTGCTCATGTCTTAAGAGCATCTCCACTCGTTTGGCCTCCCACGCCGAAATGGAGGTCGTGCGTCATGGCCGCAGCAGGTAGCGGCCCAAGTTTTGCGCCGTCTCCGACCTCTGGTGCAGTGTTGGCCCTCTGCTACTCGGCTGACCTAGAAGTAATCTGGTCGATCTGAGGTGTAATGTGATCTACTATTTTCAGTTAATCAGATCGTGTGCTGCTGAACACGTATCAGTTGATCACGTCAATTGCTGAGTCCGCACATCAGCTGCTCATGTCTTAAGAGCATCTCCACTCGTTTGGCCTCCCACGCCGAAATCTGGGGTAAATTTCCTCCGGATTGGACGTAAAATTGGCATGGGGAGGACCAGTTTTCCAGCCGCGATCTCAGGCGAAGACGCCGATCTAAATTTGAAAAACGAAA